>NW_026463841.1:0-66874 GCF_021730395.1 Mercenaria mercenaria
TAACTTTCGACTTAAGTCGGTGCTGGGAGGGTGTGTGTGTGTGTGTGTGGGGGGGGGGGGGGGGGGGGGGGGGGGAGGGGGCGAGTGGTTAGAGGTGTTGCACATTTCATTACATGACATGAACAGACTCAATCAAACTGAGTCTGCTATTATTATTCTTCATTGAATTCTTTGCTTCCAAAGGATCTTTTTACAGATTTTATTATTTATAGCTATAGGTATATATTTATTAGCAAACTAGCAAAAGACAAATAGCAAATCGCAAGAGGCAAAACATAAATGCCAAAAAGCAAAACGCATAAGGCAAATAGCAAACAGCAAAAAGCATGTCGTACCGGGCTTCCACTATAGTTTATAGACCTGTGAGAGATTTGTGAACCGAGCGAGCTCAGCGTGCGAGGTTTTCAAATCTCCCAGGTGTATAAATACCATGCAGGCCTACCGGTATTTAGAGAATGTTAACTGACGTACCTACATGCTCATCAATTTTAAACAGTCCAGGTTGGTTTTGGGTTTGTAAAACGTTATGCTTAATCATTAACTAGAATGTGTCACAGGGTGTGCCTCCATTAGTGCATTTCTCACAAATAAGGGGCAATAATATAAAAGTTTGCAGTCTTAAGGGGGTAAATCCTAAAAAAACATTATATGTAAAGGAATCATTATAATAGGCCATATAATTTTTGAGCTAAGAGCATTACAAACAAAAAAATCACTATTTTGTCTATTTTAAAGGCCATAACTCTGTAATTAGCACTAAGATTCTCAAGAAAAGTGCCAAGTGTGCAAGGTCACATTATGATCAAGATTCATGTAAGATTTCATGACTTTTACATCAAATACTTTTTGCCCTAGGCACGCCATTGGGTGAAAATGTGCACTTTTTACAATTTCAGGATTTCAGGGACCATTACTTTAAAAATTAGGGATGGGGCCAGATGAAAAATAGGAGGTGCGCAAGATTATGTAATGATAAAGACTCATGCAAGTTGTTATCAATTGATATCAAATACCTTTTGAGCTAGGCGCGTCACATGAAAGAAAATGTCGTTTTTTTTATTACTTCATGGGTCTTAACTCTAGAAATAGGGGCGGAGCCAGACCATAACTAGAAAGTGCGCAAGTTCATATCATATTAAAGGCTAAAGCAAGGTTGTATGAATTAACATCAAATACTTTTTGAGCTGGAAGCGTCACAATATGAAGATACGCATTTTTGACTATTTCAGGTGAAAACAGGGGTAGGAGCCAGAGGAAAAATAAAAGGTGCGTAAGTTCATATCATGATTAAGACTCATGCTTGATATCATCAATCTATATTAAAAACTTTTTGAGCTAGGCGCGTAACATGGTGAAAATGTGCGTTCTTGACTACTTCAGGGGCCTTAACTCTGGAAATAAGGAGTGGAGCCAGACGAAAAATAGTAGGTGCGTAAGTTCATATCATGATAAAGACTCATGCAAGGTTTCATTAACTTTTATTAAAACGTTTTGAGCTAGGCACGTCACGAAATTTGGACGGACGCACGGACGAACGGACGGACGGACGGACGCACGGACAAGACCAAATCGTTATGCATCATCCATCCTGTTGTGAAGGCATAAAAACAGTAATTTATATGTGTCTAATAAAAACGCTAATCAATGAGTCCCGTGTACGCAGGCTTCTTCCATGTACGCTTGTTCTTACACCGCCAAAGTTAAACATGATTCTAACACGACCTGATGATAACCTAGTACATACTTGTAACGAAAGATCTATCTCAGGTTATTCTGCAGAAACCGGCCTTGAACTATGCTGCTCGCACATCGTGTTTTGGCTAAAATGCTGCGACGTAGCCGGCAGATGTAATTTTCGTTAATTTTGTTGAAAATACTCCTCTGATTCTCTTCTCACGTTATTTGAAGTGATCTTGTTAGATCGGAAATAATAAGTATCAAAATATGGTTTATCGTAGAATATATATCGTGATACAAACATGTATATACATACGCATGAGAACTCCAAACTCGGGTTAGTCTACGTTAAATCTAATTTTGATACTTATTATTTCTGAAATCATGGCCGACAGGTACCGATAGACAATCGCCGCGGTTAACGATTTGTCGCCTCCTGCTCTCGTTCTATATTGAATAAGGCAGAAAAATATTACCAGTCGCTTTACCAGTCAGTGTTCGCCTTTCAATAAAATTGGGTAGACTGAAAGTATGCAGTGAAAATGATTGATGTCGGCCCGCGATAAAGAATCGGTACGTTATGTCCTTCGTAATTAGATGTTGTTAATTGATGTTTTGAATAAATTGTCACGACGGATCATTATCTCCTGTTTTTTTTTTTTTGATACTGGTCCAAGTTGTTTTCACGAGTTTCGGTGTCATTTAGTGAATCTCAGTATTTTTGCCTTATTCCTAGTTTTGCAGATCGTGAATGAGAATTTCTGAAAAGTTGCCATTTGGTTCTGCCTTGACCCAAGTTAAGTTAGGAAACACAGCTGGAATAAATACTAACAATGTACACTTAGAGCCCTTCTAACCCAACACCCATATAATGCACTGTAGTTCGATTATTTGGGTCCGGATTTCGTTTGAATTTTAAATATAAATAATTTAACATATTAGACTTACTTTCCTATAATTTAATCCCAACCGATAAACATACAGATGTAAAGCGTATCACTTTAATATCCGAATTCAAAAAAATGGCATAGGCAAAATTTTAACACTGTGAAAAATAACAAAATCTCGGAACAGTTTATACGTTCTAGTAATTAATACTTCGTGTGTCCTCGCATGACTCTCACAACTTGCATACATATCTGTCTTATCGACAGAACGTTGGGAAATAATTCCCTATCCTGTACAAGGACCTGTTCCATTTCACGGAGGTTGCAAGGGTCTTCGGATCTACCCCGTACTATCATGATCCGCTCGTCTCATGTGCTCAATGCCATTTAGATATAGTGACTTAGGCCGGAAAGTCAGCTGCCGCACGTTCTGTTGTTGCAGCAATATCTGTATCATAAGAGCGGTAGTCTGTCATGCGGCCGTTGCATGCCGACTTTACTGGATCGAACGTGCGGAACTGCGACAGAGACCAAGATGTCTTGCTGGTACCTAGCATTAAAGTTCCCGCGAACAATCATGAAGTCTGTCTTGTTACTCCGGCTCATACCGGTACCATGGAACCACCACCGACACAGGACTCATTGAAACATGCACGCTTCATTCAGTCTTTGACTTCTACGTCTGTACACCCTCCTTCTACCGTCGTTGTGGTAAAAGTTTAACAGACTCTCGTTCGTGAATGGGACATGTGACCACCCGTGTCATACGCTGGTGCCAGCGGGCCCATCGCTCTCGTCGTTGTGGGTGACGAGGGGTGAGAATAAGTCCCCTGCTTGGCCGCCTAGCTTTTATCCCCTATTCGCTCAGCCGCCTGGCGACTGTTCGTCGACTCAAGAGTCTAGCATCCGTTTTATTGGTAGCTTACGCAGTGCATGTCGCGGGTCTGGAAGATGATCTGCAACAATCTGCGCATCCTGTACTGGTGTTGTCACCCTCTTTGAGGCTACTTGGGCTCATCATCAACTCGGTCTGTGCGCTGAAACGTCTGCTGAAGGCTAGCAATGGTGAATATATGTCTGCGTAAGACTTATGGAATTTTGTAAAGAAATTAGCCCATTGGCAATATTTTTAAGTAACAGTAACGTAGGACAAAGGATTTTGTTTTAATTAAAAAAAACCCCGATTATCCATAGTCATACTTGTGTTTCTTTTAATGTATGCATTAACAACTTTACAAATGTATCCCAGCAAAGTTCGCAAAAAGTCAAGTATCAAGTAGACCCTATGTTTAAATTTCCGCCGACGATAAATAGAATAATACAAACAGTTTATGAAAATCTGGAAACGCTAACTTTAGGTTCAAAAATGGTATGATTATATATTAAGTATTTTCTGTAATCCTAACATCCCATGATCAATGGATTTTTTCTGAAGGTGAGTAAAATATCAACATTGTTGATTTATAAAATTTATGATAAGATCTTATAACTCAAGTACGGATAATAATAGCAAACTCGTGACATGCACCACGCCTCACGCCCAATAGCATCGGCTTTATCAAAACAATTTCCCAAGGACAGGTCAGAAATATAATAAAATTTGAGTTCAAGTACGTGCATTTACTGTCTTAACAATAACAAGGAGACATACATATAAACTCCTATCGGGAACGACTTCTTACATTGTCACAAAGCAAGACTACTGTAAAGGAACTTGTGTAAAAAATACTCGTAATAATACAACATTTTATTAGAATCTTAAATGCACATACATGCTAATACAAATAAAATAAAAGCCACAAATTTGTTGAACGTAGTACGCAAGTTATTCATTAGTAGCACTCGTCTCTTGAATTGTTGTAACTGTTTATTTCAGAAAAAACTTTTCAAATGGCTACCACTGAACATGAATATTATCTCAGAGCCATATTGCTGCTTGCAGACGGTGGTTCCTATATTTAAAAAGAAGTATTATTCAGAGAACATTCTGGTGATTTAAACAAATTACTCAAAAGCTGTGAACATACTTTAAAGCACGAGTTGCACGAAAAACAAATAGAGAAATTGATTCCACAAAATGGAAAACACTTCTGTTGACGCATGGGACCTTCAGATGCTAATAATTATAGTATTAAGCTGTTTCATAAATCCCTTAAGCAAGAGGATAAAAGAAATTTACAATATATAAAAATGTTGCGACATGAAGTTCAAGCACACAGTCCTTCTGTAACGCTTGATGATCTTCAGTATGAGAACATAAAGGACCAGCTTACTGCTGCTTTGATAAGTTTAGCCTCAGGCTTTGGAGAGAATGTGCAGAAAGAGTGTAGATCAATTATCAACAAGTACACATCTGGGCCTTTCGATGTAATGTCCGCCAGAGATTGTCTGAAGCAAATACAGAATAATGATGTAATGTGTAAACAAGTGTTAGAGAAGATCAAAAATTCTAAAAATGATATATGTACGCGCATAAATGCCACACAGACGATTCTATCGGACGATGTTAAGAATATAAGTCAAAAGGTGACGGGTAAAGACACACTTCTATGCATAACAGCATATTTCTGTAAAACTATTTAACAACTGTTTTAGCGATAAATTCACAGGAAATTACATGGGCACCACTGTAAGATTTAGTTTTTGATAACTCACAATAACTGAAGACGCGTTTACGTTCACTATTTACAAGATGCGTACACAAAATAGATGCAAAAATAAAGTGTACGCATTTTAAAGACTGCACAATTTAACTAACAACTGTGTAGCAAGTCTATCAAACATATTTGTAACTTTATGTTTAATTCAAATAAGGTTTCCAGATCTATGTCGAATTGATCAAAATTAAGAAAATGTGTTTTTTTTTTGTTAGCCATTGCATTGAATAGAAAATAATCATCTTAAAACTATGTCAGAATGTCTGTCTCTCTGTAATCTAGGTCTGGGTTACCAGAGGTTAAAAACTAGATCACTAGATTAAATCATAGAAAAACCTTGTTAACGTTCTAGAGGCCACATTTTTAATTTGATCTTCTTAAAAACTGGATTTCCTGAGGTAAAAAAAACTAGGTCATTAGGTTAGATCATATCAAAACCTTGTTAACACTCTAAAGGTCACATTTTAGGTTTGATTTTCTTAAAACTTTGTTAGAGTGTTTGTCTATGAAATCTATGGGTTACATGGGATTAGAAACTATGACAAATCAGAGAAACACCTTGTTAAAACTAGAAGCCACATTTTCAGTTTGATCTTAAAACTTGATAGAAAGTTTGTCTCCTTGAAAGCTAGGCCAACTTCAAAACTGGGTTATTTAGGTCAAAAACTAGCCCAAATCATAAGAAGATACTGTTAACATGCAAAATGTTATATGCTCTACCTGATCTTGATGAGACTTAGTTTGTTTGTCCGTTTAAAATTTAGGATAAACGTGTAATTTGGTCTCTTTAAAAGAACAGGGTCATTAGTTCAAATCATAGAAAAGTTTTGTAAACACTTTAGAGGCTGCTTTTTCAACTTGATCATCATAAACTGTTTGATAGAATGTTTATCTGCATGTAATCTAACGGAATGCCTGAGGTTAAAAACTATTTCATTAGGTCAAATCATTGATAAACATGGATAATACGTTATTTAGGGTAAGACCTAGGCCCGGCGAGCGATACAGGGCCTGCAGGGTCCTCTTTATACAACGAAAAGGTATTGGTGTCACTTGATTGTCAGTAGTGCCGTTTGTTAAGTTTTTTGTCCAGGTCAATTAAATCTTCAGGGTGAGTTCAGCTCTAAGTATAGTTGGATGGTCTGCTTTTCCCTCTCTGAACTTTGACTTAAATTTCAATAGTATGCCCCTTTTGCTTGTAAGCTAGTTTGTGGTGGAAAGGTTTCAAATTGTCGAGTGTGTCGTCATTAGATAGGTATTTTCAAATGTTATTGGGTCGAGTTGAAGTCAGATCGATTCCCGATTGAGGCAGTGCCTTATTTCATATTACAGTATCTTGGTAATGCAGTTATTCTAGCAAATCTTGTAGTTGTATGCCATTGTTTTCATGATTGTTTTGTAATAAAAGCTTTTTTTCTTTAGTTTTAATATTATATATATATTTGGTATTTCCTTTTCCATACATATTGAAAAAAGTTATTTGATTGTACTCTGTAAGGAGAATTTAAGTGTTATGAAACATCTTAAAATTTAGAACATTTTTATAAAAATAAAGCTTAATAACTAGATTTTTTTATGATAAGGATGCACGATATATAAACTTCACCTTAAAATAAAAAAAACCTTTATGACAGAAGACTATTTTAACTAATGATCAAACTTTAAACTACGAATCAAATAATAAAACGAGTCAAAATTCACAATATAAAGCAAAGTGTTTTCTTTTTCAAATTCAAGTTGCTAAACAAAAGTTGTTAGACACTCCTGAATTACTCTCACAATTCGGCAGCTCCTGAGAGTGCGTCATGTTTCCTTCAAAAATCTTCTGGTTGACGTCGAAGGAAGTATAAGGTTTGGTGTGACAACATCCATAGCATGGCGGATGATCGATACAATAGTAGTAGAAGTTCCTGTGGCAGATGTGAGGAAACTGCTACCTAACGGTTCCACATATTATGGATTCAGGTGATGATGTCAGCAATGGATTGAGGTGGGCTGGTTGCGCAACTGCAGCTTTGTTGGCGGCGAGGTGAAAATCCTGTTGAAGTTGTTGCTGCTGCTGGAAATGTTGCTGCAGCACTACTGAACCAAAAACTGTTGATGGAGAACCATTTTCTGCTTGTTGATGATGTAATTGTCCTGAGCTATCTTCTGAGCTCCTTGTTGGTCTGTTAGTCGCCGTTGTTCCATTTAGCGCTTGGAGTACACCATAAGCTGTTCAGTGTGTGTAGCTAAATCCTGCGCGCATGTAATGACACCACGAACGGATTCAATCTCGATTATTAGTGAGGAGAGTACCCGAGTTGTTTTATTTGTTTGTTTTTGGGTTTAACGCCTTTTTTAACAGTATTCCAGTCATGTAACGGCGGGCAGTTAACCTAACCAGTGTTCCTGTATTCTGTACCAGTACAAACCTGTTCTCCACTAGTAACTGCCAACTTCCCCACATGAATCAGAGGTGGAGGACTAATGTTTTCAGACACAATGTCGTTTATCAAATAGTCACGGAGAACATACGCCCTGCCCGAGGATAGAACTCACGAACCCGCGATCCGTAGACCAACGTTCTACCTACTGAGCTAAGCGGGCTGGCTCCGAGGTGTTTTAGAATGGCTACAAGTTATATTTGAGACTGAGGGTACTGGCAAATAGGAGGCAGCATCACCATCATCTATCCCTCTAATCTTTCCTCTTCTCAGCAAACTGCAAATACACAAAGTAAAATAATTAGTGTGGTGTTTATGTATATAATTTTAAGTTTAGACTTAAGTTAGTTATGCTTAGTTAAGACGATTTTCCGTTTAAGTTAAGAAATTTAGAATTAACATAGGAGTAAGTTTTGTAATTACTTTTTTTTTATCTTCTCTGATTTCGTAGTTGCACAAGGTAAAGGTGCAGGGTATAGAAGCTGTCCAAAATCCACTGCTGCTTTGCTGTGCATTCTGCTGCACCGGACCGCGGTTTGCTTGACAGTTTGGCAAGCTTTGAAAACTGGGTGCTCATATTGAGTGTACCAAATGGTTGACAGGTATCCGGGGTTAAGGCCAAACTACGCCTCCTTAGCTGCCCATGTCCTACTACGCTTTTATTTTAACTTGAACTCAGTTGATGATTTATTGTAGAGGAATGAGTTTCCTATAAGCCATGTAATTAGACTATCAAGGTTAATTTATTCTGAAAAATTAGAAACATCATTTATAAATAACAATAAAAATGACAAAAGGTTATATTAATGTTACAATAAATACAACATGTTCCAATGAGAAAAAAAAAAAACAATATATGCACCAAATAATTATCTATTCAAGTAAAACATAAAGAATTAATAACAGTATTTTGTAAATAACATAGAGTGAAGTCTCATTTAGTCGAGCGTTAATCATGGCCAATAATTTTAAAGATGATTGATTTGAGCTGTCAAATACTGGATATTATCTTATAAGCACACGTTAAAAACCCATTTCCTTAAGTCTAACAGGTATGTCTGTATATAAGTAAATACCATTCAACTCATAAACTCCTTACTGGACCCAACAGACAGGACGAAACTTTCACTAACTTTTGCACGAAATCTGGCTATGTCTTCTGCGAGTCTATTGCACTTATAACATCCCCACTGCGCGCTCGCGCTGAATTTGATTTAGTCGTTCCATGCAACCGACATTTTTTAACCTTTATGCTGCTTTTCGAGTGAGTCTATCACCAAAGTCTCAAATGACAACAACATTTCAAAAAGAAAACCATTAATTGCACGCACACGTGTATTTGGTGCAAAACGGCTATTGTAGGACTACCGACTTCACGACTGATCGATTTTTTTAATTTACCACGTGAAGTTAAAGTGTAATGTGATATGAAGAAAACAAGTCAAATTTATAAATTTGAGCTTTTTTTATTTAAGAATACCCCGGTTATACTTCTAGATAGTTTCTTTTGCTGTTCAGTATATTTAAATTGCTGAAGAAACTGTATGTGCTATCAAATAAATTTAAGGTACTAGCTATTTCGTTACGTTTACATAATGACCTGAAGACATAGATTTGGTTTGAAAATCGAACACATTGAATATATTGGTTGAATACCATAGGTGTTAATTATAAAATGGGAAGGATAAAGTACAACATATATACATTGCCTTCTCCTTTCGAGAGCGAAGCTTCCGATGAAGTTCCGCTGAAATGCCAGCCAGTTGCTGAGAAATTTACCGGAAAAATGATTACAGGACAGGCGAACACACAGATGGAAAGACTAATCCGTGACTTTATGCTTCCTTCTTCGCGGAGCATTATCAAACCTCAGCGTTGCCTTTTACCTTATATGTATTTATATTAAAAATCGACTCTTAAAATCTATGCCGTCCCATTCAGTTCACGGATTGAATGAAGTTTAAAGATTAAGGTAGACTTACCGTCGCTGAAGAGAATGCGATGTTTGACCGAAAATCCTTAAGGGCTAAAACATTCATCCTCGTAGAGCCCCTATTCCGATTAATAACTATAATATGAAGAGTCGACCAGAATGCAAGTTACTGGACAGACCTTTCTCTAAAATATGATCTTGGCTTGTGGAAGCTGCTTCTTCTGTGCGAGCCCTTTCGAGGGCCTATTTTTTAAAGTCAGTACCATAAAAACAAAAGCATTTCACAAATACAAGTTATCAAATATGACCATGAAAAATCCAGTAGGAATCAGTTGATTGGTTAAGAAAGGAGATGTTTCTACGTGTTACATCTATATAATGTAGAGTCTTGTGATGAACCTAAGTTTACCTGATCAGAGAACCATACAGTATGATATTTGGTTCAAGAGGTTATGACCACGCTATCCTGAGTTACGTGGCATGTTTGGTGTTAGATCAGATAAAACTTAATGAATTGAAACATGCCTAAAACATACTTTCTTTGTTTTCCTTACTTATTTCAAAAAAAGTTAAAAATACATAATCGTCTGTTTCACTGATTGCAAACACTTTGAACGTTTGAATAATATTGATGACGATAACATTATTTTGTCTGAAAATGCTACATCAAAATGTTTTTGATGCAAAACAGCGGAGTTGATTTTTCTCCTTTGAATCGTCAATTCCAATTTACATTCCTTTATTTCACACTGAAATAGAAATTAGAAATATTCAGTTTCACTTTGAAGAAACTTTGATGGTGGAGGAAGTCCTCAACCTGGGTAGAACCACCAATACTCAATTTAACACTGGGTTTAAGGAACCTCAGAAATAAAATCAGACACGGTATTTTATCGAAAGGCGAATTACATTTTAGTGTGGGCGAGTCTTTTTGGCTGATTTGTCGTCTTATGTTTTTGGAAAATTACGTCATGATGTAAAAATAAGAATTTATTGTTACTTTTTGTGCGTTTAAACGGGTAAAAACCACATTAGGATATTTTAGTCACCTACCTATAGAGTAGCAATGTCTTCCTCCATCCGGCCTTCCGTTCGTCCGCAAATCTGGATCCTTCAATTATTCAAAAGTTATTCAAGCTATGTTAATAAAACATGACTTATGAATAGATGGCAATATGCAGATAACGCACGTACATGACTTCTGCGTGTATGTTAAAGGTCAAGGTCAAAATTGAAGGTCATATGAAAATTGTTTCCATTCCATAACTTTTATATGCATTGATGAATTATATAAGTGGTATACAAAAACGTTCCCCATAATGAGCCAATGAGACTATGTTTAGCGCACATGGCGTGCATTGATGGATTATCTTAGTAGTGCACACAAATGTTGCCAACGATGAAACAATGCGTTGCGTACAAGGTTCTAACAAAGTTTTAAACCGGTAGGGGACTCCTGTATTGCCACTGCAATACCAGGTCACCAGTTGTAATTTTTTTTTTAAAGCGTTAGCGCGATTCATGAATTTGAAAGGAATCCCATTGTGGTTTATATCTGTTTAAATGTATATCAAATTGAATACTTAATTCATCAAACCATTTTCAAAGACTACCAGGAGCAAGCATTTACACTTGTGAAATGCGGGGCGAAAGTTTAGAAATATCATTTGCTACTTTCTACTGTTGACTTTTGCATGGCGAAGAATATCGTCACATTTTGACAAAGCCTTTTGAAATGAAAGATGGTTATTCCAAAATTCATTTACTCTTGATCAAATTTTTATCAATGATATATAAAATGGATACATAATGGATAGTCCATAAAAGCCTACAGCTGTGTTTAGCGAGGACACCACCGTCTTGGACAGTCATTTTTTCACCCATATTGATCATTTTCAGACCCTTAGTTTTAAATGTAAGCAATGCATATTTCTTAATTAAACTGTCAAGCTAATTTGCAAGGATTGACTTTGTATCAGTAGAAATAAATGAAAAAACTCGACGTACCAATTTACATCGGGGCTATTTTTTCCAGTGTGGTGATTTTTTCATCGGGCGTCGGGATAACCGATTTTTCCATTATTATATACGGTAACAAGAAACTTCCCACCGCCACGATTTGCAGGAGTACAAGGTATCTGTTATGAAATAGTCAAAGAGACTAAGTCGACCGCAGCCCAACCAAATGGTCCGCATAATAAACTTTCTGCTTCCTTTTGGCCTTATGCCGTAAAAGAAACTGTTCTTTGTTTCATATAAAATTCAGCAAGTTCGGGTCTATTTTGATACAGATTCTAAATTTTCACTCCGTCGTAGATCTTTTTTTCTACAAGATATCCATACATTTGCTTCTAGAAAACGAGAAGTTAAATAGTATACAGTAAAACGCAAATCAACTGAATTCAGGTACCCTCATAATGCCACGTTTCGATAAGTGGTCCGCAGAATAATTACCCAAGTAAACATCAAGTTAACAACTCGAAATCATACGAATATTAGCATGAAAAGTGTCTTAGTTTATGTAAAATATATTCCTCGAGTGAAATACTGCCCATTTGGTCCCTAGTTTACTTGCAAATGCGCTAAAAATGAAAAAAGTAGGATCTATTTATTAGGGACTTTTTTTACTACACCACGGAAGCATATTTTTGACCGAATTACTGCTATATAACCTTTTCAAAAAAAAAATGACGATCAAGTTCTCAGCAATTGTTGATTTCAAGCTGTTGCAGATACGTTTCTGCGATCTTATAAAGGGTTTTGATGGAAGAAATCTGTGAACATATTCAACAAATGGATATTAATGTAAAAAGATAGCCTTTCGGATATACCTATATTACGTTATCATTGTGTTTATTTTTGTTCATCTGTATTCATGTACTTTTTACTTTTCTTTAAAAAAAGACTTAATAGAATATATACTCGTATTTATTTGACCATATAATCTTCAAGTGCAACATTAGTTCGTTTATATTTGTTAAACGTTTTCTGCAAAACATTTATGAAATGTGGGGCACGTTTAGATAAAATATTGATCACAATACAGTAAAGAAATTGCAAGAAAACAAACCGAAGGTGTCTTATAATTTTACTCGTTTTACTCGTTTTATTGATACAATCCTCCGTTAAAGTCACAAAGAAATAAACGTATTGCATTTTTAAAACAGTTACATATGTGAAACTTTTAAAT
This sequence comes from Mercenaria mercenaria, assembly GCF_021730395.1. Classification (NCBI taxonomy): domain Eukaryota; kingdom Metazoa; phylum Mollusca; class Bivalvia; order Venerida; family Veneridae; genus Mercenaria; species Mercenaria mercenaria. Next base: position 12,771 of record NW_026463841.1, read on the forward strand.
ATAAATATATTTGAATATGGATAAAGAAATTTCAATAATAGCATTCGAAGCCATCTTGACTCATGTTATGACTGCAACCTTTTAAAAGTCACAGAAATATTAACATATTGCATTTTTATACAGTTACTTTGATTTCAAAACAAAACTTGTAAGATAAAGGTTTATAACACCATCATAAAAAGGATAGCATTTTCAACATATCTTTTTGAGTAAAGTAAGCACATGTATCTACACCTTTGTGTCCATTTAATAAAGGTTCGATCAAATCGTCAAATATTCGTATACTCATAGTCTGATATGAAACATGTTTTGTTTTTTTGCTTATGATATTTTTTATGATGCGAATGCAATTTGTTTCTAATTTGCGACTTGTTTTCTTGACTCTTGGAATTACATATTGGATTAGTGTTGTTATATTTTCTGGTCCTTTTGGATCATGGAGTCCATTCCTATTATGTGTAATAGAGTTCCGCTTATGTCGGTGCTGGGGGGCGCGAGAGGTGTTGCACATTCCATTATCTCTCATGAACAAACTCAATCAAACCGAGTCTGCTATTATTCTGCTTTGTTGCATTCTATGCTTCCAAACAATCTTTTTACAGATTATATTGTGTTGCTATAATGGTATTATTATATAATTCAAAGTTTCTGTACTTTTAATATCCGATGACCAATAGATCCATTTCTAAAGAGTAAATTGTTCATTAACAAAATATATAACAAAACCTCTTGAATAACAGAACGTAAGCACGTAAGCAGTCTCAGTTTCAGTGATTTTGTATATTAGACGCTATGTGATTTACAACACCCCCGAACCCCTCCTCAGCCATTCATTGGCGTAAGCTGATTTGTATAATCAAAAACAACTAATATATTATTTGATCCCAAGCAGCGTATATAACAAAACTGAGTCCAAGTACGAGATGAGAGTTTTGACAGTAGCTAAACGGCAGTTCAAAAGTGATATTTACAAATTAAATTATGAAAAATAGTTAAAAATAAGGGAAAAAATGAGTTAAAGGGTTCTTTAAGGGTATAACAAGGAACTCATTCATGTACTGACTGTCCTATTACAAAAAGACATACTTTTTCACATCTTTGGGACACTCATTCTTATTCTCATAACAGAACAAGACAGTATACAGAAAGGTATGTAGGAAGCACTCGTTATGATAAAACATTTTATATAAGAATTTTTCATGCGCATTTGCGTTAATACAAATACAATCAAAGCCCTGAATGGGCTAAATGTAGTGTGTAAGCTGATGTTCAGTAGCACCTGTCACTTTTATTGTTGTAACTATGTACTTGTACTTAATTCTTTGAACCCGCCCGCTTAGCTCACTAGCTCACTAGGTAGAGCATTGAGTTCGATCCTCGGGCGGGGCGTGTGTTCTCCGTGACAATTTGATAAACGACATTGTGTCTGAATCGTCCTCCACCTCTGATTCATGTGGGGAAGTTGGCAGTTATTTGCAGTTACTGGTACAGAATCCAGGGACAGGTTAAGGTGATATCAAGTTTTGAATTTCCGATGAATAACTAAAAACCAAAGAATATTCAGTTTTTTTCAACCAAATAGTTTCCTTTGTCTACCAGAAAGGAACACTTCTTATATCTTAATATTGAGGTTTGGTACCTTTATAACAGACAATAAACTAAAACAAAAGAAATTCATACATGACTTCGGTGAGCTCAACAAAGCAATTTCAAGCACAAATATTTATGTGGAATGTAAAGTAAGTTGCTCACTACAATATCCGACCAAGATATTTACAAAAACAATGCATTTGCAGAATCGAGAGATAAAAATAATTTTGACAGCTCGTGAAAACTAATGACAAATTTTGACAGGTGTATTATGACTCATGACCTAATTAATTTTTTTCTGTTATTTCTAACTTCCAGTTTGATTTTCTTAAAAATGGGTATTCTATATTGTAGCTTACAACTCGTGAATAAAAACAATAAAAGAATATATTGTTACCTCACTGTCGTTTTATCTATCCAAGTCACGTACGAATTCCTATTGTTTCAGCCATTTTTCACTAATTAGAGCACCTCACAGTGTTGCAATCATACAAAACACATCCCTTATTTTCACATAGATATTGAGGATTTATCTAATGAGCACATGTATTGGAAACACTATTTCAATACTGATTGTATATTGCAATAATGCTAAACTATCTCAGCCGTGACGTGTCCTTAACTGCATGCCGTTACAAGATTGAAATACTGTTGACAAACGGCGTTAAACCCAACAAAAACAAACAAACATAATTCTTGGTGATTTTATTCCAGAAAAGTATTTTCAAATGGCTACCACAGAAAATGAATATTATCTCAGAGCCATACTGCTGCTTGTTGAAGGTGGTTCCTATATTTCGAAAAAAGTATTACACAGAGAACTTTCTGGTGACTTTAACAAATTGCTTAAAAGTTTTGAAAGTGAATTAAAGCACGAGTTGCACGAGAAACAAATAGAAAAACTATTCCCACAAACTGGAAATACTATTGTGGATACCTGGGACCTTCAAATGATAATTATAGTAGTATTGAGACTGTTTCATAACTCTCTTACGAGAGAAGATATAAGGAAATTACGAGATCTAAAATCATTGCGGAATGAAGTTCAAGCACACAGTCCTTCAGTAACACTTGATGCAGTTCAATACGGGGATATCAACGACCAGCTTACTGATGCATTGACAAGTTTAGCTTCAGGCTTTGGAGAGAATGTGCAGAAGGAATGTAGATCAATTATCAACAAGTACACATCTGGGCCTCTCGATGTAATGTCTGCTAGAGAGTGCCTGAAGGAATTACAGAATAATGATGTATTGTTTAAACAAGTGTTGGAGAAAATCGAAACGTCAAGCAATGACATATGTATGCGCTTAAATGCCACATCGGATGATGTCAAGAATGTCAGTCAACAGGTGACAGGTAAAGACACTCTAATATTCAAGTTGTTTCTGTACAAGTTATCTATCAATTTCCATTGACATGTACTTTCTGTTAATCGTCTTTGTTCTGCGGTTCGGTTTAGTTCTTGATAGCTGATAAAAGACGCGTGCACGAAAACTTTTTGTAAGATAAATACACATGCTAGATGTGAAAATAAATTAAACGCATTTTAAGACTACAGATTCTTATAAACTGGTAGCAATGGTGTAATGTTGTCCAATTTTCTTGTCACTGTGTGATAATTCCAAAACGAGCCACATTATTTTAGGTCGAATCGAGAATATAGTTATATTGGTAAATATACATGTAAACATTATAAAGTAAACATCACTTAAAAGGAACTCGGATATAAGGAACACTCGGTTATAAGGGACAGTTTTCAATTCCCCGATCTAATTCCTTCTTTATTCAATGTAAAAATCCTCGGTTATAAGGAACACTTTTTCTAGTCCCAAAAGTACGAAATTCAATGGAAAACCCCTCAGTTATAGCGAACAGACATAAAGAATAAAAAGTATTGAAAACTGGAAATAAACAGGAGAATCGCTGATGACGTCAGAGTAACGTCGTTACTTTCATGCGCTTTTATGCACATGAATAAACAGATATTATTTCATTTCTATGATCTTTAGTTTGTTATTTCACGGATATGATAAAAAGAAAATAAATAATATCATCATTAACTTATATTTACTCAAGATTATGTTTGAGAGCTACATGTATTAGGTATTTCATGTTATACAACAATAGTGAACGAAAATCAGTCGTGGACACGGTCATGACATACTATCCTAAATAAATGTGTTAATTACGCGTGATTAACAATGGCAAACAGTCCAGTTTACCAAATTTTCAATTGTAAAAATTATAGCAGGTGCTAAAATGGACAATAGCAAAACTATAGGTATAATTTACACTTTAGTCCGTATGTATTGCGCCGTTGTCTAGTCGTAATGCACTGTATGTCATAAACACCCTACTTTTAAATCTTTATTGGTAGTCTAATTTATCATTTTTGTATTAACTATATGAACATTTATTTTATATTAGTATTGATGCCTATTCACATAACATGCTGTCGAGCAAGGTAAGAGCTGCAACATATCTTATAATCATAATGTAGTGCTCTCCTAAAAAAGAAGATAGAAATAGCCGACAAAAATAAACACAAATCACGTCATTCTTACCGACGAACATTCTGGCTTAGTTTATGTTTAAACGCCGTGTTTTGACACTATTTCAGTCATATACAGTTTACCTTACCATCTCTCTAGGAAAGGACCGGTACTAGACTCACAACTTTCTCACATAAAGATTCATGGTCGACCCGGAGCCCTTTTCAAACGTCAGTCAAATAGTGTTCGCTATACAAATTGTGTTCGTTATACAAACCTCGGTTACAAGGAATTAGTTCGCTATACGGTTATAAGGAACCTCGGTTATAAGGAACAATTTTTAGAGGTCCCAAGCTGTTCCTTATAAGCGAGGTTTACTGTAGTGTTTTACGACACAACATACATAGCTACGTTATCTTGTCGCTTTAAGATGCAAAATTGTTATTCGAAATTATTATCAAATGATGATGACTGATCTTAGTGTACAGGAAAGGAAAATTGCAAAATAAACGACATGAACTAAATATTTCAAAATTGGTATTCAGCATATACATTAATATGTTTCATCGATGTTGGTTCAAGCCACACTCGGGGCTTTGAATTCTTCATGCAAGAATGCAATCCAGCTGGCTAGGTGGTTCTACGTGAAAAGCCTAATGCACAGAGTGGCACCTGGATTCTTCCTCCACCATCAAAGTCATATGACCTATATTGCATCGATGTGGCATTAATATCCCCTGTTCCCACAAAAAATAGATAAATAAATTAATATGATGCTTTCTCATTTTAAGATCTTGAAAAATTTTTGATTGAGCAACTGCAAAGACTTGATGCAGGAACTTACAGGAAGAAAATCAAAGGTAATTTATTATATGTTGTGTTACACGTAAGATAGCCTTTATTAAGGATAACATGGTGTAATAGCCATATTTCATATCTTGTAACTGGATGGTAATATTTAAATGAAATTTGGTCACTTTAAAGACATTTAAAATTAAAAACGTTTCACCGAGAGATTTGTTTCGAATTTTATCATTTTTTAGGGGAGATAATCGGTATTGAAGTTAACATTGATGCCTATGGGAAATATATAATTTCTTTGATTATGAGAATCTGATTGTGAGTTTCGAGAAACATTTGCGGTAGATAGCTGCATTATATGATTCTGATACAAATATCAAAAAGAAATCTAAAATTCCCCGAAGAGAAAAGGAGAAAATTATTTTTTTCTAGTTTTCAGGGGAGATAACTCATGAAAAACCAAAATTATCAGGCGAGGTAATCTAAAGTAAATGTCACTATATAACTTGTCAATATGCACCTTATTTCTATCGTTTGACATTTTCAAAGCTTACATTATCAAGGTGTATATATGCTTTTGGTGAAATTGAGGCCTATTACGGGTAGCCATCCTTAATATAATTATGCAATACTACTTACTGATATTCAAACCTGCGTTTCAGTTGGTATGCATGTGGAATTATCGCTAGGTGGACCAACCGAAGAGTGGATCCTTCTGATGGAGAGAACACTGAACGATGTTTTTAATGAAGCATATAAAACCGCTGGAGGAAAATTTGAAGATATCAAGAAAAGAGTAGAGGAATTACTCGAAGATATCAAACAAAACACAACAATTAATTTCAAAGGCGCAACAACGATGTGCATAATTCTTATGTTTGAATGTTTTGCGTATTCTGGGCTACTGGATTTGCTCCAGTATCTAACGAGTCAGGAATACCAACGTCGGCTTGGTGCTTTAACAGACACATTGTCGACGCATTTTAAGGTTGATATTCCAGTAACGGCTACTTCTATAATCTCAACTGTATGCTTGCAAAATGCGTTAGATAATTTAGGTAAGTAGATGTAAGATAAAATTTTGCCTTTGTATTAAAATCATTCAGAATCTAATTATTTAGTGACACAAATTAACATAATAGTTATTGTAGTAATGCATATAGTTTATGCTTTTAATTTATTTGATACATTTTTAATTTTTGATATTATCTTCATTTTGTCTTTCAATATTTTTGAGAACTGACTTTTCTGTTTGTCTTGTTGTCAGATTAAGTTAGTTTGTTTATATATAGGTTTCCATGCCAAAAGCTGCCCTTCAAGCTATCATTTAAATCTACATATTAGATCTATATTTTTGAGGAGATTGTTGTATTTAGCTTTTTTGAAATTTTAAATTTCTTACCAAAAATTAATTTTAACATAGTAGTAAGGTATATCGTGCAGCATTAAGTAGGTTTGGATGGTGTAAATATATACACAAGACGTAACGCGATTTATTTCGGAAACTACGTTTTATTATATATGATATATTTACTGTTAATCAAATTTAATCTGAAATAATGTATAAGACTTCCCTTTGAAAAAGGCATTGGAGAATTTTACAACATGACATAAATTCTACAGCAGAGCATGAAAAGAGGAAGCAGGAGGCTGAAAAGTGTCAAAATGATGAAAACAAGAAGTCGTTAAAGCTGGCGATGGAGTGTTCTTCTTTAGAAGACTTGGCATATCTTTGGAAAATGTTTCAACAGGGAGGTGCTGCACATTATCTTGACAGAATAGCTGATATGCTTTCTGAATATTCTGGAAAAAGAATTACGTTGTCCTCGTCTGTAAATCTAGAAGAATTCAAAGAAGCACTGGAAGATACAGGTGAGTGTAAACGTGTTAAAGCTTTTTAGTTAAGAAAAGATTATCAAATTCAGAACAATCATTGAGTGTCATATTATATACTTGTATAACTTTGATTTTATAAAATATTTTTGATAATTGCAATCAAAATATAATGTCGTAAATGCTGTTTCTCTTATAAATGAATACGGATACAACATAGATATACATTCTGGTAGTATTCATGCAGGACAAATGTCCTCGTAACAGGGCCATTTTCGTGTCTTGGTAATAAGACGCACTACTGTATAGGTTACACTATACCAATTCAGCCCCTTCTTTATTCTTAGTGGCCTCCGTGGCCGAGTGGTTAAGGTCGTTGACTGCAAATCACTTGCCCCTCATCGATGTGAGTTCGAGCCTCACTCGGGGCGTTGAATTCTTCATGTGAGGAAGCCATCCAGCTGGCTTACGGAAGGTCGGTGGTTCTTCCCAGGTGCTGCTCGTGATGAAATAATGCACGGAGGGGCGCCTAGGGTCTTCCTCCACCACCAAAGCTGGAACGTCGCCATATGACCTATAATTGTGTCGGTGCGACGTTAATCCCAACAAAATAAATAAATTATTTCATATAAACAATGAAATCTTGAGACCACATTTGCAGTACTTTGCAGCATTTCAAAGATACGGAAACCATATATAGTCATCTAGTAGTAACACGTCTTCTTGCCATAAATATATAAATAGTGAGATGTTACGTAACATAAATTGCCGTTCAGCAATTACGCGTATGTAGACATTTTTTCAACGAAATCACTAAAACCTGGAATAGAGACTTACCTTAAGTCTCTTTATAAAAAAGAAACGGTCGGTTTATAGAGTGAAATTGTTGAGTGAACACCGTTTGCCAATCATATAATCCTGTACATGTTATATCATTGCAATGGAAAAGTAAGCTATTTATGATTTATGTTAGTTACAGTCCTGAAAATGTTTTCTTAGACTTTCTCATTTTTTCTAGATATCTTTCCCATGCTATGACGTATATATAGATTATTTACTTTCAGCAATAGCTTTCTCAACCTATTTTACCTCGTGAAATTCTGCGGGTTTTAACATTTTTTAAAAAACATCGTCTGTTTGTTGACAAATTTCACCAAAAAAAGATGTCATACTTTCTTAGGGAATTAAATGACTTGATCTTAATATAATTTTCTAAACAAAGTGTTGACTATAACAGTTATTATGTATGAGTTTTTACGTGCGTAAAGAAAAAATACCATGTTTTGCATAAGATTCTATGTACACAGTTACCTGAGCCTACTTGAAAGTTTTAGCGTAGTTGTCTCCATTTTTTTCTAATACTCTTACCAGGATCTTTTTTCAGCTGAAAGAACAGACTGTATACTTTGAAGCAGTTACTCATATATCTAAGAGAGACAGTGCTTACTTGAAGTTTGTACTTTTAGTTTCAATGCCTACTTGAAAATTCACAATGAAAAGGCTCTCAATACAATAAGCAATTAAACTAAAACGTTTGGACTTCTTCACATTTAACACTGCATAGTCACTTCCTGTTTGGTAAGGTCAGTCTTGTATAAACATCATTGACATATAGCAGAGTGTTTAGTTTAACTGTAACTGAGATGATTATAGTCATTTTCCGGTAGGGGACTTTGTATTGCGTCGCAAACTTCATTCTTTGGCTAATTTCTGCTAAATCTAATATTAACCATTACAAAGCGAGACACATATTCTGCTATCACATGTAATCACTACATAATCTTGATGTTCACGGAATAGAAAATATGATTTGACATCTTTTTTCCGGAACAAATTTGAAATGTCATAAAATTATGTATCAAATAGTTCGGTTTGGTTCTGATATTTTTCTGCCTAATATATAAAATCATAAGCTAAAATTCAAATACAAGTTTTCATCATAGCGCATTATATTATCTTGTAAGTAGATATTAAACCAAAAAGAGCTATTAATCATAAGTTAAAATGCGCCAGTTTCTAAAGGTTCTTATAAATACATCTTTTAGATGCACGGTGACCCAAACATATTTTCATTCCATTTTGAATCTTTTTTTTTTTTTGTGACATATAAGTAGCAAAATATTTTCAAAATCTTAATCTTATACTTTTTTATAAATTTTAGTACGTTTTTTTGAGAAAATGGGTGGGGTAATTACTTCAACATGTAAAGGTGAAAGAGATTTGTTTACGAGTGCAGTGACCTGTTTTATTTCTGCCCTTAATTTTCTTAAAAACTAATGTTCTCCAATATCACTGAGTATGAGAAAATTCTTAATTCTAAAACAATAATCCTCTATCCATAAGATTTATCCAAAAAGGCGACTGTTAATGTATACTGCTAGTCTTAGATTTATGTTTTGTCATTGTCTCGTGTCATCGAATTTAGTGTGATAAACATATTATGATTTTAAAAGTATGCAATAAAGTCAGTGACACTGTTTTTTTTTTCTAGACTTAACAGAAATAATGAGCATTTTGTCTTTTGTGCATTCCTGTCGCTGGAAGTAAAATGGAGATGTCAAAATTGTACACCTTTTTACAGATCATTTTCATTTTTATTTTTTTCATGCATATTACATTTTAACTTGTTAAACTACAGAGCATTGGAAATGTAGACAATGCACTCTGAAAGTACCTTTGCAGTTCAAAACCGTGTTGTTTTACGTACGCGTTGTGATATTTAAAAGTAATGTATTACAGTCACCGAACTTATGCTCGCCCAGGCACATGCTCGCCCGATTTTAAATTGATGCCAGATTGTGCAATAAAGACACACACTTTTATCACATGTGTTGTTTATTTTTGTACCCTTTGTGTCCCACTTTCTGTCATCGTTTTCGAAGAGTTTCCGGTTCCGGTCAAGGTCGACAGCAGACGAAAATAAAAGTGAAAGTGATACCAAAAGTGAAAGTGACCAAGAAGAAACATTACTTAAAATATTTTCAACAACACTGGTAAAAAGCTGTTACACAGCTAAAGGTTAAACATAGTTTTAACTTTTTATGCAGTTTCTTTCAAGTAATCAGACTAAATAATAATTTTATATCAGCAAGTTTTTGCCGGCTCCCGGCTGTCATATTGTTTTCGAAATGCTACTTCCATGGCCTAAACAATAACAGACAATTTACCCATCATCTTTCACTTTTAGTTTATTTAAATGTATTTAAAATATGTTGTTTATGCAATTTTGTGATTTGTCTGCACCCTCACGATAATTTCTGGACAAGAGTGCTGCATCATTAGCTTTTACAGTAAATACGTCTTAATCACTTCCATTGTATAGATATAATGCTTTTTCTGGAAGTTAATATGTTTTTAGATTAGACTAAATGTTCATCATGTCATTATATACACGAATTATTATTATGGTTACTTTATACATTGTACTCGCAGTAGTAATTTTCATTCTAACAAGGATTATATCATATATGCTGATGAAGACTAAACGTAAACTATCATTCTCTTTATTAAAGGCTTAGTGACAGGCAGGTCTTGATGGGTGTATGTAAATTTTTAACTGGTGGGGATACCCAGTATATGATTTTAAATCTCACGCAAAATTGGTTTCTTCGATGAAACAAATAACTGATCCTGCTTTAGAACATTGGAATGAACTTAGTCTATAAAATTCACATCGTAATATACGAAAGGAAAAAGGATATGGTACCTTGCAGTAACCGCATTGTCCGTTCGTTAAAATTTTATCGTTACTCTCTAAAACAAAAATTTTCCTAAATAATTGACATAATTATCTTTGCAGATACCCGTTCCGCTCGTGTCTGAAATCTTCTACTTCAGACATTATTACATAGGAATAATACTCTTACGATTTTTATCGTATTCACTGATTTCAATAACAGCGATTGACTCCAGACTTAGAAAAAATAAGGAGTTATATTATATTATCTTTTGTAAACGTTTTTGTCATCTGAAATTGAAATTGAGCGGTATTGAAACTGTTGTCGGATTTAAATGTAAATGTTAAGATTTATGCTAAAATATTTTTTATATTATCTGGGTACCATAAGCCGCTTTTCATGGAACTGCACTTTGTATATCAATGAAGGTTCAATATACACCAACGAATGAATACATCTGTAGGTGTCTCTCAATTATAGTTTGGTACATGTAACATGTGTAAATGTTGATATCTGCTCCATCCCGGGCTAAAGTGCGTGGACGGTAGCTTGCATTTCCTCTCCCGTCTATGAAGGGGCTGAGTCACACGGATCCTGCAACATTTACAGTCATGTCGTGTAAGACTTTCTCTATTGTGCAGATAAAGATAGAATATTGTACCATACATACATATGTATATATACTAAAAAGTGTTGTCAAACTTCAGTACTCTGAACGTACTTGTGCAGTTTCAAACTAAACGTATTCTTTAACTTACATGCCATTATTTATAAGATAAATGCATAAGAAAATTTAGCATACCCTTAATATTGTGGTTAACGATACCCAAAATGGATGCATATACAAACAACGACATAGATATTAGAAAATATTATTTTTTTTAAAGTGATTGTATTTCTCCTCCTCTCAAAATGTTATATACATTTGTATCATATTGTAGAAATAATGGTCATGAAACTGAAAAGTAAAAGCGTCCATACTCATCCAGTTTCTTTATATCGTAAAGTTGGACGATAGAGCAAGCAGTGGACCATTATTTGTTAAATACAATGTTCTATAGCCATCATCAAACAGCATACAATTCATATCCATTTGTGGAGATGACTGTTAACACCGCTGTTGTCGTTTTATATCTATGATATTTACATGAAGGCAACGTACAGCCTAACCTATCTATTTAATTTCCTGTTTAATGTGTCTCATAGACTAGCTCCTACACTGTGATATATCATTTTACATTTTTATGATTGAATGTAGTGAACTGAGCCAGTCTATATTCTATGTCCAATATCATATGATAATTTCAACATCATTCCTCTGTGAAAATCCCTAAAATAGACTTTTGTCTCTATCAAATTGAATTCGTCAAATAAGGGAAAAATGTAGAAATATATTTATTATCAATATAGTTGCTAGTCTATGTGTCACACAATGAATATATATTTTCGTTTTAGATTGGAGTGCTGTTGATTCTGATGATGAAATAATCAAAATGTCAGGTAAACAATTTACATTAGTCTACATGTCGACATTTGGCTTTATCAATCGACGTCGCGTTGAAACTTCGGCGCTCAAGACCCATGAAATAGAATAAGTTATCTAGCAAGAATAAGACATACACATCTTTCAGCAAATGTACCAACTTTTCAAATTAACTGGGAGGTAGGATAGACGTAAACTATGTTTTATTGTCAATGGAAGCAGATAGGGTGAAAATAAACTATGTTTTATTGTCAAGTCAAGCAGGTAGGATAGACGTAAACTATGTTTTATTGTCAAGTGAAGCAAGTGCCATAAAATAAATATTGATTGATAAACATGAAAGTTCATGCAATTCCAGTGAGTAAATTTGTTATTGGTTTGAATGTACAACCATGACTTTAAATTTGTACCAAACGCTGTTTTATACAATTGGTCCGAGAGCTCACGGACTTTTATTGCAACAATTGAGGCCAAAAGAAGTTTATACTTTTTGGGAAATAATATTTCAAATCCTCCATGAAAACCTATTTCGTGTCAAAGCCATGCCTATCTATATTTTGTTCACTTATGTTTGTGATAGGGGAGGTAAAACTCACTTGTAAAAATATAGGTGGTAGGGTAAAGTTTACGTCTACCAGCTTTTCACTGTTTAATTACAGTACCTATCTATTGTCAGTAAATGTATATAGTTCAACCAATGTCAGCAAAAAGAATTTCATCAAAAAGGAATGACGGGCAAACTTGATATTTAAGGTCAAATTTATGTACAGATCACAAAAATTGGCATATTTGAAATTTATTTTTATTCTTTAATATTAGTTTGTGATTATAGGTCACTCAGCTTTATATATGTAATGTGTATATAACAGCCAAAGTCAGAAATGCAACATTTACTGCAAAACGCCAAGATCAACCCTGATAATTGAAGGTCAAAGTTCATTTTCATGCAAAAATGTGAACATTTTACCTTTACTTTTTCTAACCTGTTTAATATGTATTCACATTATTAGTTACTGAAGTTAATTCGTTTAATGTCTGTATGTAAGGCAAAGTCAGCAGTGCAGATGTAACCCCAAAACTGCCAAGGGTAAAGCTTATATCAAAGGTCAAAGGTCAAATTTGTCTGAAAAATTGCATGAATAGCTTCCTGTTTGAAATATAACAGCTATTTCTAATCATTATTAGTAACTACTCGTGATTAATTTTAACGATATATATGTCCCACAATGTCAGTAATAAAGAAATCGTCTGAAATCAGACAAGTTCAAATGTCATATTAAGGGTCAAAGGTCACTTTCAAGTAAAAGACTGAAAAATAAGTCTTTAACTTTTCTTCTTGTTAATAATATCTTGTCGATATTAGTCAACGATATCAGTTCATTTTATTGTATAAAAATTAGGCGATGTCTGGTATGCAAATATAATTTCAAATCATTCAAGGTCAACCATAATATTAAAGGTCATATGTCAAAAAAAGTAAGTAAAATGTTGCAATAATATCACCTGTTTGTAATGATTTTTATTGTTTAAAAGTGATTGTTTGGTCATTTTAGTAACTGATCGTTGTTCATTTTACTGTATATATGCCAGAAGATGTAATGAAAGAGAAAATAAGTCAAGTTCGAACCTGGTATTAAAGGTCAGAGGTCATTTTTGTGTAAAAGATCAAAATGTAGCATATTTACTCATTACCTTGTTCAAAAATAATAGCTCGTTGTTATAATTTAGTGGTGGACGGATAGCTCAGTGGTTTGCACACTGGCCTTCCAATCCTGAGGTCGGGGGTTCGATCCCCGGCAGCTACTCGGGAATTTTCAGAAACGCTTTTCAGTGTTTCCCACCCAACTAGAGGTGTACTGGTCAGGAACCCAGGCAATCCTTGTGTGTATCAGTGCTATACACTGGGCACGTTAAAGAACCAGGCTGTCTATTCGCAACGAGCTAGGCTAAGTTAGCCGGACAAGCCTGTATCTGTGGCTGCATTTGAACTATGTAAAGCGCCTCTGAACGTGAAATTGATCAAGGGCGCTATATAAATCTGGTATAATAATAATAATAATTATTTACTGTTAGCAATTTATTTTGATGTATACATGTCAGGCAAGGTCAGGAATATAGGTCTTATCCCAAAAAGGCAAAGCCAAACCTATTATCGAAGGTCAAGGGTCAAATTTGTGTGAAAATTAAAAAACAAAACAAAATAAAAACAACAGCATTTTTGCATGATTTCTCTTTATTTTTTTAGGGTATTTCAAAACTAGTAACTGATCATTATTCATTTTAAAGTATCATTCTTGAAATAAAATTAGTCAAGGTCAAATCTGACATTAAAAGTCAAAGGAGAGGGCCTTCAAAATCAACTCGCCATTATGAAAGAAACTGGCTGGAACAAGTTGGGGAGCAAATGTAAAGATCATATGGCAAGTCTTAACAGACACCGTACGGCCCATAGCAAACTACGCATCCACTTCATTGGTAACTGCTTCCAAAACCAGTAAAAATAAACTGGACAAGGTTAAATAATCAAGTCTGAGGATAGTCCTGGATCAATGAAAACAACTCGAATAAAAGAAATGGAAAAGACGGCGAACCCTGAGCCATTAGGGACAAGACAAGAGTACAAAGCTTTTGTGCTTGCAGAGAAGGCAAAGAGACCACCATACTACCTACTCCACTCAAAACTCGAGTGCAGAACTAAGAACAGACTGAAACGACATCGTCAAAGAACTGCAAAAAGGGAAAGCTGCAGCACTTGACATAGAGGCAGAGCCACTCGAGCCCGATGAATGGGTTCCCAGACAATGTGCTTCCAAGATCAGATTGGAGATGCCAGGATTAGAAGAAAAGGGAAAGCAACGTCAGGCTTACCAACAATCCCTTACGCTAGAAATGATCAATAACCGCTATCCAGCAAACTCTTGGATCCAAGCATATACCGATGGATCAATGGAAAAGGCAGTTCAGAATGCTTGGCCTGGTGCCTACATCAAATTTTCAGACAGCTCCACCTTCACACTCTCTCATTCAGTCGGCAAGAGATGCTCCAACTATAGATCCAGATGCAAGCCCTCACATCGGCGACACTCGAACTGTATGAGCGAAAAGGAATTGGACAATATATTCCTAACAGACTCCAAGTCAGCTCTTCAGGCTCTCTCAGCAGGTCCATCAGACAACTTAACCAGACAGCTGTTGAAAAACATCAATCTCCTGTCTGAGAACAACAATGTAGCATTTCGATGGATTCCTGCACATGTGGGCATAGCTGGAAATGAAACTGCGCACAAACTTGCGAAGGAAGCAACCAGGTAAATACAGTCCCAACCTCCAACTTCATACAGAGAAGCTCAGACTCTGTGGAAGAACAGCTTTGCGTCAGACTGGAAGAACATAAATGGAGGCTGCCAAATCCTGACAAGCTAAAGACACAGCCAATTAACTGTCTTCCGTCTGCGCACTGGAGACTGTGGCCTGAGAAAACATATGAAGAATCTGGGTGTTGCAGAGACAGCTTAATGTCAGTGCGGATCAGAGGAACAAACACCATTTCACATTCTGCAGAGTTATTCCTATCTGGAAGAAGCACGCCAGAAAGTCTGGCCAATAGTCATCCTTTTTGAGACCAAGCTGTGGAGAGATGCCAGCGACCTGCAGAATACGCTGCAGTTCATTGCCGCATCGAATCATAAGATATAAAACGGCCATAAGAAGATGGAACGCAGTAAAGAAGTAAGTAAGTAAAAGTTAACATTAAAATGAATTAACATCAAATTATAACGACAAGATATGTTTGAACAAAGAAATAAAATACAAGTGCTATCTTTTGAATTTATCGCCCGAAAATGAATCTTAAACTTTAACATCAGGGCTGATCTAGACTCATGTCTTATGATATGTTCATTGTTGACATTGACCCATATATATATGAAACTTCAAGGGATAACTATAAGATACTAATAATGACAAAATACCTTTAAACAAAGATAAGTATTGCAAAAATGCTATTTTTTGCGATCTTTCACGCAAATCTGACCTTTGATATAAGTTTTACCAATCACCGTTTTTAAAATTAGATCTGCATTGCTCACATTGACTTACAAATAAACATAAGACAGAATTATTTTCAATGAAAAAAAAATGACAAGATAATTTTAACGAAGGAGAAATTAAAATGTTGTGTTTTGAATTTTTACATGAAAATGACATTCGACCTTTAATGACAGGTTTGACCTTGACTTATTGATCATTATTATTTCAACAGTGATATTGTTTGTTATATATACTTTAAAATGAATAATGATCAGTTTTCCTAGTAGTGACAAAAAATAACCTACACAATAAAGAAAAATCATTGCATAATTGCTATTTTTTTGAGAATTTTTACACAAGTTTGACCTTTGACCTTTGATAATAGGGTTGCCTTTGACTTATAGGGATAAGACCTACATTGCTGACCTTGCTAGACAGGAATACATTTAAGCAAATTACTAAATTGCTAACAATGAATTATAACAACAAGCTATTTTTGAACAAAGTAAAGAGTAAGTATGCTATATTTTGTGATTCTTTTTATACTAAAGTGACTCCTGACCTCCAATACCAGGTTTGACCGTGACATGTTTTCTCTTTCATGACAACGTCTGATATATATACAGTAAAATGAACAACGATCAGTTACTAAAATGGCAAAACAAATACTTTTAAACAATAAAAATTATTACAAACAGGTGATATTATTGTAACATTTTACTTACTTTTTTGACCTTTGATCTTTGATATTATGGTTGACCTTGAATGTTTTGAAATTAACAGTGCATACCAGACATCGCCTAATTTTTATACATTAAAATGAACAGATATCGTTGACTTATATCGACAATATTATTAACAAGAAAAAAAGTTAAAGAGCTATTTTTCAGTCTTTTACATAAAAATGACCTCTGACTCTTAATATCATATTTGAACTTGTCTGATTTCAGACGATATCTTTATTACTGACATTGTGGGACATATGTACAATAAAACAAATCACGGACAATTACTAACAATGATTAGAAATAGCTGTTATATTTCAAACAGGAAGCTATTCATGCATTTTTTTCCACACAAATTTGACCTTTGACCTTTGTTATAAGCTTTACCCTTGAAAGTTTTGGGGTTACTTCTGCACTGCTAACTTTGCCTGACATACAGACATTAAAACGAATTAACTTCAGTGACTAATAATGTAAAGACATATTAAACATATTAAAAAAGTAAAGGTAAAATGTTCACATTTTTTTGCATGAAAATGAATTTTGACCTTCAATTATCGGGATTGACCTTGACGTTTTGCAATAAGATTTGCATTTCTGACTTTGGTTGATATTTTCACAATACATAAATAAAATTGAGTGACTTATGATAACAAACTAATTTTTAAGAATAAAAATAAATTTCAAATATGCCAATTTTTGTGATTTGTACATAAATTTGAACTTTACCTTATATATCAAGTTTGCCCGTCATTCCTTTTTGATGAAATTCTTTTTGTTGACATCGGTTGTCATATATACATTTACTGACAATCAGATAGTTACTGTAATTAAACAGTGAAAAAACTGGTAGACGTAAACTTTACCCTACCACCTAAACTTTTACAAGTGAGTTTTACCTCCCCTATCACAAACATAAGTGAACAAAATATAGATAGACACGACTTTGACACTTAACAAATAGGTTTTCATGGAGAATATTGTTTCCAAAGAAGTATAAACTTCTTTTGGCCTCAATTTTTGCAATAAAAGTCCGTGGGCTCTCGGTCCAAATATGTCAAGCATGCATCGTCCAACAATTAAACATACAGTCCAAATGTTCCTTAGATATTTTACATCTTTGAGTGTCAAATGTCAGAACATTTGAATTACAGGAGACACTGTGCTACATTTTAAAGCCAAACGTGTTCTTTTAACTCATAAGTGTAGTGTCTTACATAATTTAGCATATTCTTATTATACCCTGCACGTATGCAAACCTTACCAAGACTTCTTTATTTGTATACGGTCATTCTGCATACATTATTCTCATAGCAGTTATTCTTCCTTAGAGTGATTGTTTTCAATAGTTTCGTGAAAACGTAAAATATCATTCTGCTTATTGAAGACTTCATTGAGGATGCTAGCACTGATGAGGATGAATATGAATCTTGTCGTGAATTTGAAAGATCTCCTACTACTTCGACTACGCGTAAGTAAATTTATTTCTGCATAGGATGTCCTAACCATGACTTTAAATTTGTACCAAATGCTGTTTCTGAAAGGCATCTGTTTTAAACTTTAACTGTAAAGGAATTTGATAATGTATTATAGCTAAAATACAGTTACCTATTTATCCATCTGTCAAACATGTATCATTTACCGTTAACCTTATTTTTACTGTCCAACATGTTTGCCTAGATTATTGATTTCTGTATGCAGATATTCGTCCCATTCGTGTCTGAGATCGTCTTATTCAGACAAACCAAACTGGGAATGAATAGATTAAAATTATTAAGTGACTTTAATAACGACGTTCTCTTTATACTTAGTAGAAATAATGAAGGTATTACCTTCTGTGTATTTCTTGTATGCTACAGGAATTTTATTTATATAAGTTCTATTTTATCATTCATGTGTGTCAAACATTGACAAGGCAAACTTACATTATTATAATTTACGAGCACTCTTAAAACCTTCTTATGTTACGGTGTTCCGTTAGGGCCAGCGCTGGCTCCCTGTGAACGCGAAGCGCGACAGTACGACGGTACGATGACAAAGCGCGACAGAACGATGGTGACAACACGAAAGTGCGATGGTCACCATCGTACTGTCGCACTTCGCCATCGTACCGTCGTACTTTCGCGCTTCGCGTTTACAGGTAGAAAGCGCTGGCCCTAATGGAAAAACGTATTATGTAGTTCAAATCCGTCTTCTTTCACAAGAAGCGAGGTAGATGGATCACAGAGAGATTCATTCGGTATCCAGCGATAGAAGAAGATACATCGAGAATTCAACTAATAATTTATCCCAGTACCTTGATAAGGAAGCTATTGGAACTACACTGTCAAGGCGGTTAAATTATTAAAAAAGACAAAGTCTGAAGTTCATAGACTAAAGAAGAGTTTCAGGATTTCGACCAGGTTTCAAGCTATAGGGCCAGCGCATAGGAGTTTTACCTTAAGGGTAGTTGAATGCTATAGACGATAGCAAATATAGGCTAAGCATCGGAAAGCTGAGACAGAGACGCTGAGTTTGGTAATCTACTGAGATAGTAGGAGAGTTCCAACTTATAGACGGTTCAGCGTTATTGGCGAAGGACAGCCAAGGCATCAGGGCAATTTTATAGAGTTGCAACTTCAATTAAGAGGACAGAGGCCGAGCATCTATGCGATAGAACTCGTATGTTGTTGATTCAAAGACATTATTTGACGGGAACTTCAACAAAAAGACCAGTCAAGTATAGAGGCTCCAGCCTATAGGCGTTTGAACTTATCATTATTAATTGAAGATTGTTAGTTTGAAACATTTAGTGGTTTGCCTGATCTCTGAAATTATTAAGCTCCTAATAGAAATCATTTACTAGGAATCACTAGTGCACAAATCATTTAGGCAAGGTAGCCAGAGGAAAATTCTGTATAATGAGATGTTTGGTCTCACCAGCTATACGTTTTAACAAAGGAATTTCTACACCGTTTGTCAGATAGTCTAAGACATAGTCACCTTAGCGATTGGACCACATTTATTGTTAAAGATACTAAAGGCATAGGCACTTCTCTGGGTCATATAACTCGTATCCTGACACATGCCCATATAATTATATTATTTCACCATAGTAAATATTTAAAGCAATATGAGTTTTAAAACTGACTGTGAGAAGTTTCATTAAAAACTACATTGTTTACAAAAATGTTCGCGAAAATGTTGTCAAAATTGTGATTTTCACATAGACTACCATGATGAAAATTTGTGTGAGATCTTGTTTTCTTTTAATCAGTCTAGCACAAAATCGATCACATGACTCTATCTCTTTCATGTGCCATGATTTGTAAATGTTTCTTTTTGAAGTTTTGAAAAATCAGGGTCTGATCAAATTCTGCATTGCAGAAAAAATTTAGATCCAATCATGCAGAACTACCTCAACGTACCACCATTCATATTTTATTATTTTTATTAATAATGATACTCTACATGTATGCATAATTAAACACAACTTATCTACTGTATTCTGCATCTATACATTGTGCTAAAAGTAATTATACAAAGTATAACTCAAAAGAGGCAATTTTTTTTCAAACGCAGTGCTGCATAATGTTAATCCTAGTTTTATTATCAAAAGTTAAACTTGTAAGTGATCACAAACATCTTGGTATGATTTTAAGAAGCAACGGAAAATGACATAAACACATTGAAAAAATATATATCTGTCCGCTTCAATAATATTAAGCATTTTGCGAAAACTGAAATTTTTATTGCGCAGGAAAGCTTTGAATCAAATTTGTATATCATTTCTCCGACCATTGTTTGAATATGCAGCTGTCGTATGGGATAATTTGACTAATTTTGAAATAAATAATCTTGAAAAACTACAAAACGAAGCCGCAAGAATTGTAACTTGAACAACACGATCCGTATCACTAAATCTCTGAAAGGAAATAGGATGGATATCTTTGTCCGAAAGACGGATATATCAGAAATTGACATTAATGTATAAAATAAAGCATAATATGTTTCCATATTACCTTAGTAATTTTTTCCTAATGTAGTCGGTGTCAATAACCCTTATAACTTAAGCGATAATGACGATTATGAAGTCTAAAAAAGACGTACCGAAATATTTTCTAGTTCATTCAGTCCATCTTCTATTTCATCGTTGAATAAATTACCCATTGAAACAAGACAATTAGAAAGCCTATTAGCTTTCAAAAAGTTATTATTGAAGTAACGGAGACATATTCCTTGGCGAACGGAAGTATTCAATTTATTCAACAAATCATGCAGGTCATCTTATAAATATAGGGGTGACACTGTATATTATGAAACAGTTCTTGCTTTTGTTATGTATTCTGAGTTATTAAAAAAGTACAAAAGACACACCTCATTCCCAAAGCTTTTGATGAGAACGCAAAGATAAAATAGATTTTTGCTAGCGACAATATTGTTTAATGACATTCACTTTTCAAAGAACACATACGTACACAGTATAAAATAAAATATATATGTAATAGGCTGGTCTTTTTTTGAAAAATTTTGGAAGTTACGTCTAATGCTTACACTGGCCGTTACTGTGTGCCATATGCTGTCCTGGCGGCGTCGAGTATATGGGATACACTTTTTTGGACCATGTAAAGATGGTTATGAGTAGTTTCGAAACGATATATAGAACACAGAGAATAGTGTGTTAAAGGAAACACGATATTGAACAATAAAATTTATTGAATAAAAAAAGAATGGCAAAAAGAAAACATCAAAAATATATGTAATGCAAATTACAATGTGATATAAAACAATGTTTTTGTCATTCCTCTCCTTATTTGTAGAGCAGAAAATATTTGTTTATTTAAAAATTCTTTAAAATGTTGATCCAATTTATTGATAAGGTAGGTTACTCGGTGTCAAGTTTTCTATTTCTGATCTTACTAATATCATTGACCTACTTACCAGATAAAAGGCATTTATACCACAGTTAACTTATTTTTTAAAAGTTTGTCTTATTTTTTTTGTTAATAGGTAAAATGATGTAATTTGAGAATGCGCACATCTTTTGTTGCAGATTCCCCTACCAGTTCTATGTTTATATACTTTTTTATGGTTGCCTTTACTTTGAAGCAGCAATATAGAGATTATGCATGATATATCATTCTTTTCTTCGACAAAATATTTTGGTTGCTTTGGCAACGGAAAGAGAAAAATGCTGTGCATAATCTGAATCTTGAAACATATTTTGTAGGTGAATAAGGTCCATGAAACTTTATCATTGAATAGAAAACACTCATTACGTTATGATAATGAAAAAAAAGTTTTTTTTGTGAACCACAATTCTGAAATAATAAACAATCAGCATTTACTCATTTCCTAACAAACTGTATTTGTGTTAAATGTCATACACATGCACCTACGTATAAGAACTTTCCACAGGTGCTGACATTAGTTGGTGAACAGTAATGATTAGGTAATTTCTCATATTGCAGTAATTGTACTTCAGACACAACACATGGCGATGTCTTTGATGCTTTCATCAATGAATTTCCTTGTTGTGCTATTTGTATACTATAGCATAAATGTTGTTTTTTTTAATATCAGAAAAAAAAATGTTCTAAGATTTCTAGCAAGTACTGGTAGGCTATATTTAATATTTTACCATCGTTGTCAAAAGCACCAGGGTGTCGAAACTCAGAACACATATCAAAGTTCAGAAACATAGATTTTCTAACCAAATTTATACATACATGTGTCTCTAAAACAAGTGCAGATATCAGAAGGAATTGAATACTAAATACGTGTATTTCAAAATCATTAACTGTTACTACAGATAGACCGTTAACATCAATATTAGCTCGAAATTCATAAACACCTATAAAAGTTACTTGTAAAATGCTTGAACTGATTTATTATATCATATATGCATGGGAATAAAGAAATCAAAACTAATATTTCGTTAAACTGATTTGATTTTAGATACATTTGCAGTACTTTAGTTAAAATCTAAAGGAAGCTGCCCTTAGATATTTCCTAATTTTCAGAGCTTGGCTAGGATTTCTTTTGAGGACTTTTGCCTGTAATGCGAAGTAACTTAAAACATCGATAAATCGTTAAGTTGGAATTCTCCTAATGCCCTCACATTATTTCTAGTAATATAACTTGCCTATAAGTATTCATGAACTGTGTTGTATTCTGAAGGAATGTCTTAAATTTAGATATTTTAGATATTTTAAATGTTTTACGCAGGACCTCTTGTAAAGACAACTACGGAGAGCAGCGCGCTGTCTGAAACTTTGCGTCTTTATATCAATTTGAATGACATTTTAATCAAAACACAATATTGTTGCTTTAATATATACGCCATATGTGCATTGTTGTCGACCTAAAATCTATTATTATACATAATAGGGCTGATTACTTCAGCATATAAATTACATGAAAGCTGAAATGAATGGTATATACATGTACCGTTTAAACTGTCGAATTCCAAGGGAACGAACGATATACTTCGATATAACTTGTAATTTTTCATACTTTGTATAAAACACTGGAACGAAAGACAAATGTTCTATAGAATGGTCAATGTGGATTATCACCTGATTGATAAGAACATCCAACAACTATTAGTAAATTGATAAAAACTTGACAAAAGATATATACTTTTTCATATTTGCACTATTTCTATTGTCGCTAAACATAGTAGTGTAACAAAAACTTATAGAATCTCTTTTATATAAAGAAGTAAGTCAGATGTGTAGATTATTCCAAAAGTTGTTTGCAAGAATGAAAAAAACAAACACTTTTGTACAATGTAAGCAAAACAGAGTTATATTGTTTTATTGTTATTTTGTTAAATTAAGAAGTATGTTTCATATATAAAATTTTACTTTACCACTCCTTTTATAGATATGAGAAAAATCTTTATTGAAACGATAATGTATCACATATATTAATGGGAATAAAATGCTTGAAAAGGCACAAAAAGTTTCATTTTATATCAAATTTACAAACGATAATGCAATTTAATGGCTACTTGACTTTCTAATTAATTTATGACTTGTCTGTTTGTTCTGCGAGATTTCTCAATTGCGTCAAGCACTTAACACTTGTATGTGGTTTGAAGGTTTTCTGTACATGAGTCATTAAGAAACATGCGATGTATTTACATGCAAAACGTTTGTTGAGGACGAAATATCTAGGTCTGCAGCTCTCAAATACGGTTATATCTTACATCCGCGGCATGTACTGACACTCTCAGACAACATCAAAAACGAACTTTTGAGCGATTTGATGAAGTTCCAAAATTACTAATGTACCCTTGGTCCGTTACGGACCCCTGTGGGATTTGTGCTTATCCCGAGCTCAAATACCTTTTCGTAGATAAAAAGATGACGTGCCATACATTTTTTTGTATTTAACGTCACACCGACACATGATAGGTCATATGGCGACTTTTCAGCTTTAATGGTGGAGGAAGACCCCAGGTGCCCCTCCGTGCATTATTTAATCACGAGCGGGCACCTGGGTAGGCCCAGGTAATTTCAATTCGTTTGAAAGTGCTGAAAGTTGTCTCCCGAATAGCAACAAAAAAGAGAGAAGAAGTCCACGCGCATACATTTAGACGGGGTGGCCCTTGCGTGTGACCCCTGACTATCTACGAATCAAAATACGGCTTTCGTTTTCAAGTTTAGCATTTCTACTTTCATTTTCTTTACTTCCGGAAATAACTGAAGGTCGAGTGAAGTCATTTTCTGTGTTGTCAAAAGCATATATATGCCTGGCGAGATTGCATAAATATGTGCTGGCCATTCCAAGGTTATAAAGAAAATCATTTTAGCTCGACTATTCAAAGAATAGTAGAGCTATTGGACTCACCCATGCGTCTGCGTCGGCGTCCGCGTCTGCGTCTGCGTCGGCGTCGGCGTCCGCGTCTGCGTCGGCGTCCCGATTTGGTTAAGGTTTTGTATGTAAGCTGGTATCTCAGTAACCACTTGTGGGAATGGATTGAAACTTCACACACTTATTCACTGTGATAAACTGACCTACACTGCACAGGTTCCATAACTCTGTTTTGCTTTTTTACAAAATTATGCCCCTTTTTCGATTTAGAAATTCTTGGTTAAGGTTTTGTATGTAAGCCGGTATCTCAGTAACCACTTGTGGGAATGGATTGAAACTTCACACTCGTATTCACTGTGATAGACTGTCCTAAAATGCACAGGTTCCATAACTCTGTTTTGCTGTTTTACAAAATAATGCCCCTTTTTCGACTTAGAAATCTTGGTTAAGGTTTTGTATGTAAGTTAGAATCTCAGTACCCACTAAGGAAAATGGATTGAAACTTCACACACTTATTCACTGTCATGATCTGACTTGCACTGTGTAGGTCCTATAACTCTACTTTGCTTTTTTTTAAATTATGCCCCTTTTTCGACTTAGCAGTTTTTGGTTAAGTTTTTGTATGTAAGCTTGTATTTCAGTATTCACTTGTGGGAATGGATTGAAACTTCACACACTTGTTCACTGTGATAGACTGACCTACATTGCACAGGTTCCATAACTCTGTTTTGATTTTTTACAAAATTATGCCCCTTTTTCGACTTAGAAATTCTTGGTTAAGGTTTTGTATGTAAGCTAGTATCTCAGTACCCACTAATGGAAATGGATTGAAACTTCACACATTTGTTCACTGTCATGATCTGACATGCACTGTGTAGGTCCCATAACTCTACTTTGCTTTTTTTAAATTATGCCCCTTTTTTCGACTTAGCAGTTCTTGGTTAAGTTTTTGTATGTAAGCTTGTATTTCAGTATTCACTTATGGGAAAGGATTGAAACTTTACGCACTTTTTCACTTTATGAGCTGATAAGCACTGTGAAGGTTCCATAACCCTTTTTTCCATTTTTACAAAATAATGCCCCTTTTACGACTTTTGTATTCATTCAATTGACAAGGCTGTTGAATAGTCGAGCGTTGCTGTCCTCCGACAGCTCTTGTTTATCTAAAAATTAGTGTTTTTTTTCGACATTTTTTTAACTGTTACACGTTTGTACGAAAACTGTCGTTTACGACAAAAATGGCTAAACAAAAATGCATTTTAGGAAATCTGTATATCCTTTCCGCAGCCTTAACGAACTTAAACGAATTAGCGTCTGATGGCCCGTCTACGCTTTCGTATAATCAACATTTATTACACGAAATTTATTTTGAAAATATTTCTCAAATGTCTAGGTCTGCAGCTCTCAAATACGGTTATATCTTACATCCGAGGCATATACTAACACTCTCAGACAACATCAAAAACGACCTTTTGAGCGATTTGATGAAGTTCCAAAATTATCAATGTACACTTGGTCCGTTACGGACCCCTGTGGGATTTGTGTTTATCCCGAGCTCAAATATATTTTCGTAGATGAAAAGCTGACGTACCATACTAAAGCCCAGGTAATTTCAATTCGTTTGAAAGTGCTGAAAATTGACTTCCCAATAGCAAAAAGAAAAAAAAGAAAAAAAAAAAAAAAAGAAGTCCACGCGCATACATTTAGACAGGGTGACCCCTGCGCGTGACCCCTGACTATCTACGAATCAAAATAAGGCTTTTGCTTTCAAGTTTAGCATTTCTACTTTCATTTTCTTTACTTCTGGAAATAGCTGAAGGTCGAGTGAAGTCATTTTCTATGTTGTCAGAAATATATATATATGCCTGGCGAGATTGCATAAATATGTGCTGGTCGTCCTAAGGATATGTGATCTATAAAGAACATCAGACTATCATGATATCAAAGTTATCAGTTCAAAGTAATATGAGCTGGAATGGATGAGGTTCACCGGACCCCCTCCGCCAATATCTACCAAGCCTGATAACATTGATATAAAGAAATTGTCTATTACTCAGCCATATTAAATAAAACTTAGATAGTCGATGTTAGTTGACTTTCTGATATTCTTATAAAAACATTTGACTCAGGAAATTGGGCTACTAGGAAATGTCCCCTGCGCTGAAATTCCACGTCCAGTTTCAGACTCAGTCAGCGAGACTTTAAATTTTAATCACTAAATTTACACTTTTCCAAGAATTATGATTACCACAAACACTTTTTTCTACTTAATGAAAATGGGATCTCTTAAATTAGGCATAAATCATGAATACATAATAAGTATAGTCTCAGGTGTGTAATGAACCTTTCCAAAATTGATCAGCGTAAACATTCATGACTAAGGTACACGATGACGTCACTAAGTACTATCGTTTGTGCGATGAAAGTGGAGACAGGCATAATAAAGGGTATTACTAGTTGAGATTAAAGAATCTGTTTAGAAAATGCAACATTAAAACTGAACTCTGTAATAGAATTGAATCTGGAAGGAAACTGATGTAAAAACTAGTCCTTGAATATGGGAGAGACCATTTTCTGTTATCAGGTCATTGACGTGATAACGAAAACAAATACATTGTATCAGGCAAGTGTTATCGTACAGTTTTCATAGTAGTTGCAGGCTAAATAGAAAATAACTTGCTGCTGTCTTTTGATATAGATGTTATCAGGTCGCGGCTGATATGGGCCCCAAACTGAGCCCGATCCGCCCTTATCTACAAAGCCTTATAACATTTATATCGAAAGACAATAGTCTGTTATTCTATTTATCATATATAACACATATATAACCCAGCTAGAAAAACATATTTCCTTCTCTTTTTTCGCACAACCTTGATTTCTGAAGCAAAATTAAATAAATTCAAATTTTGCAGATTTGAACATTCATCCGATTCTGAAACATGTGAACGGAACAATACGACAGTCATGTTGAATTCAAATTAGAAAATATTTATTTACTTTCTGTCTTACTTGTTAAAAAGAGTAATAATAAAAAACTTCTATCTGCGTAAAAATAAAAAAGATAAATCAGAATTTGCTTTATTTCCACATTTTTTAACGTTTGTCTCAAACAGCTACATTCCGAAGCGCTGACAATTTCACTTCCAGACTCAGTCTGAGAGACTTTAACCTCCTAATTTACACTGTCCCAAGAATAAGATAGACCATTGATACTTTTGCATCTACTTAATCAAAAACAAATGCCTTAAATTTGGCATTAATCAGAAGAACAAAATAAGTATATTGCCGCTTGTGTATAAAAACTTCCCAAGAATCGATCAATGTTGATATTGGGATGTCATGATGTTCGTTATACAATGACTTCAATAAGTATATTTGTCAGTTCGACAAAAATAGAGACGGATAAGACTTTAGGAAATTATAAGTTGAGATTATATAATCCGTTTAGAAGAACGTTATACAACATTAAAACTGGACCCTGTATTAAATCTAAATATTGAAATGGAACTGATGTAAAATATAGTCCGTCAATATAGGCGGGCCAATGTCTGTAATTTGGTCATTGATGTTGTCAAAAAGATATATATCAGGGAAGTGTTATCGGATAGCTTTCATAGCAGCTGAATGATAATTTTAAAAGTATGGTTCTACTACATGCCTATTAGTACAAAGATATCTTTTACCACACGTTCAAACTTATCACAATGAACAACACGATATGTTTAACACAAAAAGAATAATTAAGAAACTAATAACAATAATTACCTTAAAGATATGTTTAAGGTTGCGTATTTATATAAACCTACACAAGTTTGAAAATGTGTTTTATATAGATAAAACAAAAATGATCATAATCCTAATAACTACACAAAGTTATGATCCACTAAAGGGAACAAAATGTCTCATATACTATCAATTTTTAAAAATGCATACAGCTAGAGGAGACACCCCATGTTCACAAGTTTTACTGCATTTAATAAAGTATTTAGATGCTTTTATATGTGCATGCACTAACGTTGACTTATATCCACTCAACATAAAAATTGTTATACAATTGAAAAAATACTTATCGAAAATAAGTGATACGGTACCCTAACAGTGATAAGTGTATGAAACTTGATAAAGCGAAAGGATATAGGTGGTTGCCACTAGCTGTGAGCCTTGTTCAGAAATAATGAATTGACCATGGACTAGACATTTTATTCTCTTTAGTGACCTACTTGTAACCGTAAACTTGTTTTATCGTTTAGAATTTTAATTTTAAAAATACTTTTTTAAAGTTTACATGTTTAGAATCAAGCTTGTTGTAAAGATCATTTGAATAATAGAAGCCATAATCATAAAACCTACATTTAAAGACCACTATTTTCTGTTCCTGTTAAACCACAAAAGGTGTTAAGTTACGTTCATAAAGGACCATTTATCAACAAAAATGACTTATTTCATTTCCAGTGAGTTGTCTTTAGAGACAGGTTTGACTGTATATACTGTCTTAATAAGAATGAACATGACATTTACATTTAAAAAAGTTAGCGAATATAATTTCGTTATTCAATAAACATACACTCGACTTCACATCTAAGAATAAAGTGTAAAGCTCTTCCTCCCCCATTAAAGCTGGAAAGTCGCCATATGACCCATGTGTCGGTGTGACGTTAAATCCAACAAAAAAAGTCAAAATCAGCATTGTTTCGTTAAAAACTATCTAACTGTTAAAGAAAAAGTGAAAATGGCATTGTCATTTCTGAGTTAAACACTGACCATGTATGTTTTTCAGCTTAATTGTAACCTTTTTAATCGGAATATTCTTTGTGGTCCAGTAGCCGATACCACCTTCCGGCGTTTTCCCGAACACTCCATTCATGTTTCCCAATCTGTAACAGTCTTTGTACTACCATCTTCCCCCGTCTAAATACTTGAGACAACAATTATCTGATGAATGTACATCATTATCCCTGTCATACGTTGAGAATTTCATATTGTTATGGAAACACAGTAGTTCGTTAATACTACCCTCATAACTGAAGGCTTCTACGCTCATAGTGTAAGCAGTTGCCGCTCCTTGAACGGTAAACACTTGGTAATGCGCATAATCTTTTGTCCCATCATAATTTTCTATATCAAAATGTATCTGACTGCCTTCTCGAGTTAGACGGTGAATTTTCTCCAAACCTAACCAGTGAGAACCATCGATATCACTAAACTCACTAACGTAATCATTCCAAGACCGATAAAAGTTTACTTTACCGTCAATCCGATTCTACAATTGAAACAAACAATGCCACATTATATATTTGCATATCTAAGTATTCTTAACTTAGCAACACTTAAGGAGATAAATGTCAACTATTAACGGCTTATTCAGGTCAATCCCCGCTATTGCTGAACTTAACATTTAAATCCATTTAATTACAGTATTACCAGAATTGCGTTATTGTAACAATGTAGAAAATGCTTGTCTTTAATTTTTTATTTTAGTGACGAGAAACGGTTTTGTAAATTGTCTAGTACGTGAAAACTAAAGCTATCACTAAAGGTGATGAATGTACCCGCCCCCCCCCCCCCCCCCCCCCCCCCCCCCGCATGCACTGATACAGTACATTGCAATTT
Organism: Mercenaria mercenaria; assembly: GCF_021730395.1. Classification (NCBI taxonomy): domain Eukaryota; kingdom Metazoa; phylum Mollusca; class Bivalvia; order Venerida; family Veneridae; genus Mercenaria; species Mercenaria mercenaria. The sequence goes on from NW_026463841.1 coordinate 42,814, forward strand.
GACGCACACAAGATTGCATAATTATGTGGACTGTATGTATATAGACTGTATGTATACAGTATAGTAACAAAAAACAAAGTCCCATAACTATGCAGAATATTTATCTAAAAGAATGTAACATGCATCATGCACAACTAGGGTTGGCCTTTTTGTTTCCATTACGTGTGTTAGAGATTCACCTGGAGGGGATTACTTTTATTTACACTGTCCCATGTCTTTGGAACATGGTGGGGGTAAGAGTGAGGTTGGGTGCGCACCATAAACCGGTTTAAGCTCCCCAGTGGTGTTTTTGCCACTGACCGTTCCAAGGCGGTGTCCCACTGTGTTCCTTTGTTTCTTCGTTTTGTCCTTGTGTGTTGACTTTAAGTGCGCGCGTGTGTGTATGCTTATTGTTCGTCTTGTCCTTATGTGTTGGCTTTGAGTGTGTGTGTGTGTGTGTTGTTCGTTTTGTCCTGATGTGTAAGCTTTGAGTGTGTGTGTGTGTGGTGCACGCGTTTGCGTGCTGGGTGGTTCGTTTTGAGGAGGCTGCGCTTTTGGTGCGTGGCATTCCCTGTTTGATATTTTTCTTTGTTTTTTTGGTACTGATCACTCGTGTGACGTTTCATTAAATTGTGTGCAAGGGTTTGGTAGATTAGGCACGCACAAGATTGCATATGCAGACTGTATGTACATAGTATGTTAACAAGAAACAAAGTCCCATAACTCTGCATTTTCTTTTGTCGCTGAAAGCACCTAACATGCCCCATGCACAACTACTGTTGTTACTGATCACTTGTGTGAAGTTTCATTAAATTGTGTCAAGGGGATGAGGAGAGATGGTGCGCACAAGATTGTGTCTATCTATATAGTATAGTAACAAAAAAACAAAGTCCCATAACTCTGCAAATTTTTTTTTCTGAAAGAACCTAACATGCCCCATGCACAACTACTTTTGTTACTGATCACTTGTGTGAAGTTTCATTAAATTGTGTCAAGGGGATGAGGAGAGATGGTGCGCACAAGATTGTGTCTATGTATATAGTATAGTAACAAAAAAACAAAGTCCCATAACTCTGCAAAAAAAAATTCTAAAAGAACCTAACATGCCCCATGCACAACTACTGTTGGTACTGATCACTTGTGTGAAGTTTCATTAAATTGTGTCAAGGGGATGAGGAGAGATGGTGCGCACAAGACTGTGTCTATGTATATAGTATAGTAACAAAAAAACAAAGTCCCATAACTCTGCAAAAAAATTTCTAAAAGAACCTAACATGCCCCATGCACAACTACTGTTGGTACTGATCACTTGTGTGAAGTTTCATAAAATTCTGTCAAGGGGATAAGGAGAGATGGTGCGCACAAGATTGCGTCTACGGACAGACAGACAGACAGACAGACAACCTGAAACCAGTATACCCCTCCCCCCCTCCTTACAACTTTGTTGTTGGGGGGTACAAATATTACCTGGATCAAAGTCCAACCCCCTTTTGTCATGTCGCAATACACAAAGAAAGGACATCTTCTGTCTGGTGAGATAGAATAAACTCCGTCTGTTCTTGTACCGTTTTTAAATAATTCCAAACAGTCTATAAGAAATAGGTAATTTTCTAAACAATAAAAAGTTATTGCAATATATTTCTTGCGTTGGTTCATAAAAACAAAGTTACATTTATTCCCTGTCTTGAAACTGAGAACATTGATACCATTTGTTAAAGAGTAATCGAAATTTTGCCTATTTATAACGTAACATAACAAGAAAAGATATTGACGTATGAATTAATTAGGGTCAAGTCTCAAATGTTCCATCACGGATATAAATAACATATTATTTTATTTTAAATACAACAAAGGACACTGACCATACTCGTGATCCCACATTTCTTTTCCTATATACAAAATGTACCTGACTTGAACAAATTGGATAGGGGACCATTAGGCAAAGCTTCATGTAAAATAGCCTCTTTATACCTTATATTTTTAGAGAAGATTTTTAAATGGTTTTCTCACGTTACTAAATCAAAAAAATTTGTGCACATTTGAAAAGGGAACACCTATGAATTGTTCCGGTAAAAAGATTCATCTCTAATAAACAGTCCCAGTCAGACTGAGTCTACTTTGCAATGATTGTGCTTACGGAGAAGACATTTTCTTTATTTTATTCTGAAAAAAGATCCTTTGAAATCATACAACACAACCATGCAGAAGAATAATAGACTCGGTTTGGGTCTGTTCAAGAGTGGTTACGTAACCTAGTTTGAGCTTTATTTACTTAAAAATAACTAATGTGCTTCGAAACATAGTGAAGAATTTTTCATGAAAATATAAGAAAACCATCCTGATTACTTCGAAAGGTCTGTGGTTCTTCAAGGTGCCGACCTTCGCACCCTTTTTGTCACTCTAAACCGAAACAGAAGTGGTCCAAAACATTGTCTCAACCAAACTATTTAAAGACACTTGAAATATATTAATTCATAAAATTTGGTATAAATATGTAAGCGCGGTCCGGTAGCTCAGATGTAGAGCATTCTAAAAATACTGCCTGCAGCTAAAAGATCTCCTTTTTCATCTGATATCTTAATTTAATTATGAATACACTGCACCGAAGACGCTTGTTTAAAACAAAGGTTTTAAGAAACCTCCATATTTGTATTCCGTACCTGAAATTGGTGGTGTCAGCGCATAAATGTCAACTTAACGCAGACGTATTACCTCTTAACGGTACACACATTTTCCAATTCCCATTGGTTTCTTAAATATCGACACAACACCTATTTCCAAAATTCTTTGTTTGGGTACAAAAAGAGACATCATCAGTCACTTACCTGACTTTGACTATTTGACCCTTAATATTATGTAAGACTTACTGTATGAATGGTGCTTTTTTTTTATAGAAAATCTTAAATGCGCAAAGATGTGACAAAGACAAGAATTCATAAAAAAGCAATTTTACGATTATTTTTTTCTTGATGCCTTTTTGAACTAGCTTTCGGAAGGTCAATACATGGACAAGATTTATTCTAATCAAGTCGACGACTTTGTATTGCTGTGGCATGTTATTCAAGAAAATGTTCATGCTCTCCGAAGGGGGGTGCATATAGTCGCCACCTTTTACGTCCGTCCGTCTGTCTGTCCGTCACATTTCTTGTCCGGAGCCTTACTTAAAAAGTAATGAAGGTACTAAGTTGTAACTTCACACAATGATAGAGCTCATTAAGTGGAAGTGCAGTGATAAGGAACCATAACTATGGATATCCCTTTTGTAAAAAGCTTGTCCAGAGCCTAAGTCCAAAACTATGAAAGGGATTGACTTGATACTTTATATATTGATAAAGGTCTGTCAGAGAAAGTTCAGTGTCAAAGAACCATAACCATAACTGACCCCATTTTTGAATTATCTCCATTTATTTTAAAAAGAAAACAAAACAAAAAACAACGTTTATCCGGAGCATAATTTAAAAAGTATATGAAGAAATGACTTCATACTTCAAACTAATACAGAGGTCATTGAAAGAAAAAGCAATTACCAGGACCTATTAATCTAGCCTACCCTATTTTTTTTTATTTCCCTTCATGTAAAAAGCTTGTCCGAAGCCTAAGTCCAAAACAATATAAGGAATTGACTTGAGATTTACATGTAAATAGAGGCCAGTTCAAGGAGTTAAAGTGTCAAAGGGCAATAACTCAAGCTGACTCCATTTTTTAATTATCTCCCCTTATGTGAAAAGAGCATAACTCGAAAATTTACATTTACATATTGATAGAAATCAGCAAGAGGGAGTGCAGTGTAAAAGAACAATAATTCTAGCTTACCCTGTTTTTGAATTATCTCCCTTTATGTATGAAAATCTTTAACAGTGTGTTACTTAAAATGTGAATGATTGACTCAATATTTTACACATTTATAAAGGAAAATGAAAGGAAGTGCAGTAACTAAGAACCATAACTCTAGTTGGCCTCATTTTTAATTACCTCCCTTCGTGTTACAAACTTTGCCAGAGTACATGTATCTCTCCTTAACTATAAGAGATACATTCCTAAAATTTTAATTTCTTATACAACACATTGAGAAGGAGTGCAGTATATGTGAACAATAACTCTAGATTATCCTAATTTTATTAATCCCCTTATATATAAAATATAACTTGAATAACTTGAAAACTATAAAAAAAAATCGACTTTATACTTAACTGCTTAAAGTATCAAACCAGACCCATCTGTACAACATTAAGAAAGGAACATACAAGTCTCCTACAGAACAGTTTAGAGCGGCTCATAAGTTGTTGAAAGGATTTTATTTATAGCTCTCGTGGGCCAGCTAGTTCAAGAAAGTGAGAGAATCGTCCAGGGATGCTCTCAACAAAGTTTGAACCGCTTGACCAAATTTGAGATAGGTCCATACGAGGAAGAAACAGATCATGCTTGTTGACGATGTATCAAATTGGTTCTTTACAAGGAGCCCTATAAAGTTTTTCTTTTATATTTTTAGCTCCGATGGCCCTAAAAGAGGTCAAGTGGAAGCATCTTAATGAATTTGAAAAGGTTTATACCAGGATGCTACATACTAATTTTAGTAAAGATCCAGTTATTTTAAGGGTAATTATTTTCTAACTCCGGCGGACCCTAAAAGGGATGCAGTCCTGGATCGATTCCCGACTCGGTAGTGTCTGTTTCATTCGTATAGCTTAGAAACAAAACCTCATCATCTATTTTTTTTATCATTCGAAATATAGAACTAAACAAACGTTAAAATTAGAAATAATCATTTATTTACTAAAATTGCAGGGTGTCCTGCAAAGAAAGTTACAGAACATTGATCAACTATCTCATTTAAGATGTAACAATAGTAAGTTTGCGATAAATACACGAGATCATATCAGAATTTTAAGTAAACTTAAAGTATATTCTGACTTATTATCACTAAAGAAATGGCATGTTGTGGCCACTCAGAAAAGGTAAGTTTTTCAGTCGACCGGAAGGAGACGCATCTGCCTAATATGAAATACCCGTATATTAAGCAAAATTTATCAAGGCAAGATATAGCACACACCGCCGTCTATGTAAAGGCTACAACGGACGCAAGGCAAAATTTACATTGGTTTACGCTAAGCAAATCCATGCAAGGAGACTGTTCAATAAGCTTTAGATAGCAGTCGGGAAAGTTATCAAAGCGAGGCTACGATGGACGCAAGGCAAGATAGACACAAGCAAGGCTATGTAGGTATTACCTCGGTACTAGGACAATACCTATGCAATTACACCCGACTTATTTGAAAGTTGGAATCTATATACAGACACTCCGTAAACCGCAACAGACGACACTTGCCACTGACCGGAACAATTTCTCTTGCCCGAATTCCAGTTTCCGTTCTGCTCGGGTGCCCGAACTTTTACCGAAACCGGACTTCGAGTTTTTAATTAATAAAATCTTGAAAGTGTATGTAAATATTTACCATTAAGAAATTTACGTCTTATAAAGTACGTCCGATCACCTCCCGAGTCGACAGAATTTTCGGCCACAATAAATTGCATTTCAATTTATCCCCCAAAATTCTGGTAAGCCTTTGATAATTATATAATAGAGGACCTAACTGTTTGGTTGGTATACATGTATCAGAAGAAAACACAAAACGATAAACGTTATTTAGATGTTACTTCTATTTTATTTAAGTTGAACAGTGTTTAGAAATGACATCTTTAATGTAATAAAGGTAGAACTCCAATCCAACATCATTTAAATGTACGCCGTCACTGCGATAGAAGTTGGTGCTACTGTCGATGTCAGGCATTATGACATCACCATTTCCGGATTCCAGTACAATTCTACGGCCCAAACGATTTAAACGCTTTCTTTTTTGTTCTAAAGTTTTATGCCCATCCCTTGCCCCCTTCCATACACGCCGTTAAAGGATATCCATCCAAACAATCACTGTATTTGGGAGAGCATCCCTTAGGTAGGAAACTTCCCTTTGGATAATTTCTCTAATTCCAGGGGTTTTAATGTTAGTTAAATCATTCTCACCTAGGCTTACTATTATCATTTTTGGTGGCAGGCACAGGAGAACTTGAGCTTCCACCTGATGTCTAAATCCTTGCCAACCCAGTCCTCGCACACCCCACCAGCCTATCTGTATATCCTGAAGTCTCAGGTTAGGTTTTCCGGTTTTCTCAGCACGGACACCGGCCCAGTAGGGAATAGAATCCCATAAAACCCATACGTCTAAAATGTAAGATTTTAATGTATTTTAACTTGAATAGAGGTGATATTATATGACTACAAGTAACTTATTGTGACCAATTAAACAAAGAGAGCGCGGGCAGATCATTAAACCAAGTAAAATCTACACTGGAATATTGCGTATGTATAATTTGTAACAATCCGACGACCATCTGCCCATTTTCATAATAACCTCGGACGGGAGACCTAAGATTGCGAGGTCAGTCGCTCTGCCAATCCTAAAACTGTGTGATCTCAGATTTAGTGTACTATAGCCTGCCATGTAAATAGCTTTTGTCAAGGCATGCGTAAATTGCGATCTCGTGACTGCCGCTCCATTCTGGGGAGAGAACAAAGCATATTGGCTTTCCGACCACACTTGTAAAAACTCAAGAAGTTTACGAACTGGGCATATATTTACAGCTTCCTTTGGTATTTTGAATAGAACGGAGTTTCCTCGTTGGTTTGTTTTATAGCACCTAAGTTTGATGAGGATATAGCTAATGTTTTGAGTTAGGCAAACATCCTCTCGTAACAGTGTATTACTCCGCTGATAAGCGCGATTTGCGACTAATTCGCTGACCCGAAATAGACCAAAGTATGCTAGAGTGAATAATGATGTAAACAGCTTAGTTTCATAGATATCATAACAAACGGAGGACAATGCGTTACAAACTGCTTCAAGTACGTGTTTTCTGTGGCAACCTTCGATAAGTTTTTTTTATTATAAATACTTGAGCAAGATCTGAGTATCCTTGTAACTTGTGAAAATAGTTAATGCCCGCCAAATATGTTGTGACAGATCTTGGTGAGAGACCTTTCTCGAAACAATTTGTCAAAAATAGCACAATCTGCGATACAGGTATTGGCCAGGATTTAGGTAGGTTATAATCAGACCTAAATGTTTCGATCGTGTTTAATGCCGTATGATATGCTGTTAAGGTATTTGGTGCGACCGCTGTATTAAGGAGTTGTCTAGCTCTGTATTGAAGACGTGCCACAGGAAATCGTGTACCTGACAAGGTTCGGGGTCCGCCACTGGCGCCAACTCTCTGAATCTCTGTAAGTTAAAACGGGACAAGGAGTCACATATGTCGCTATGACAACCTTGAACATGTTCCGCTTTTAACCAAATGTTCATTTTCAAGCATTACAGAGTTATTAACCTGACCAAGCACATAACCCTTTCTGATTTCGATGATAATTTATTGAGGATATGTACAACTGCCATGTTATCGCATTTGAATTTCAGTTTTTCATTCTTCAAATCCGAGCCCCATGTTAATATTGGAAAGAGTTCTAACGTTGTAATGTATGCAGTAATACCCATTTTATGCCAGTTGAGAGGCCATTTTGCTAGGCACCAATGACCCTGAAAGTAAATGCCGAATCCGAGACCCTCACCCCCTGCACTGTCTGAATATAGCTGTATATCAGTGTTTGAGACCCAGAACTTATCATGAAATACTGAAATCCCGTTGAAATCGCCTAAGAAGGTAAGCCACATGTTCAAATCTAACTTAATCACGTTTTTGAGTCTTAAATGTTGATAGGGTTTAGTTAAACCGCATACAGAATCAATTAAACGGCGTGAGAATGGCTTAGCCATAGGAATTGCGCGGCAGCAAAAGTTCAGTGACCCTATGAGGAACTGCATCCGTTTAAGAGTTGTCTTATTGTGGGGAAGCATTTCTTTTATTTTTTGTATAACCTCTTGAATTTTTCTTAAGGGTATCCTTACACGCATGTTAATTGAGTCCAACTCCAAGCCAAGAAAAACTAGTACCTTTGTGGGTCCTTCGGTCTTTTCCTCCGCCAATGGGACGCCTAAATCTGACATAATGTTCTCAAAAATGTTTAATGCCTGGGTACACCTGTCTAACGTTTTTTCACCCCCCAAAATATCGTCTAAATAATGAATTAGGCCCCCGGTTTTGAGCTTTTGTTTTACGTAAAATTCCAAAAACCTTGCGAATCTTTCAAAGGTTATACAACTAATGGATGCGCCGAAAGGTAAAGCTTTATCAAAATAGTAGTTTTCATCAAAACAGAAACCAAGTAATTCAAAATCTGAAGGTTGGATAGGTATAAGCCTGTATGCATTTCGAATATCCGTTTTAAACAGCTTACTAGTTCTTGGACCATTTTGACCGTTTCATCGAAGCTAGTGTAATGCACTGTACATACTTCCAGATCAATAAAATCATTCACAGATTGACCTTGGGGATACGACAGGTGGTGAATCATCCTGTATTCCCCTGGAGTTTTCTTTGGCACAAGGCCAATGGGCGAAACAATTAGATTTGGAAATGGCCGTTCAGAAAATGGGCCTTAAATTTCCTTCTTTATTTTAGATTTTATCAATTCAGGGTTCAGTGCAGTTGAACGTAAATAAGTTGCATTTCTTGGTAATCTTGGGCCTGTATATTGAATAGGAAAGCCATTTGTAAAACCATTTAGCAGAAATTTGGCCTCTTTTTTGTCATATAACCGTAAGTATTGTTTTAAAACTGAAATTTTTATTGGGGTTTTAGCTAAACTATAGATGTTTGAAGTGATAAGCGGTACTGACGGGGTGCCCCGCAATGTATCGCTTATTTTTGTGGCATTGGTACTAATGTTTTCTTGGGCCTCTAAACGAGCCGCGTCTATTAAAGGGTCTCCCGCGAAATGTATTTTGAGTCTGTGGAAGTTGCATTCGGACCGGAGTTGCCGCCCCTGATCTTACGCATCTTACTTCCGGGTGCGGTCCCGAACACCTAGTGCATACATGCGAGAACCTACAGTTAGGCCAGGTGCAATTTCCACCGTTAAAGTCATTACAAGTAAACCTGAATGGGTTCACTGCATTTCTCAATGTAGGACGGAGTTGCATACAACGCCACCAGAGCTCATTATTTATTTTCGACCACGGCGAGGGGGAGATAGCGTGGCGTAAGCGGAATTGTTGGTGGTATTTTCGCCAGCTAAGCCCATTGTTCCTAACTGCGCATTCCCTAATGTTGAACATGTAATGAAGCATTTCATATACTTTATCGGCGTGATTTGATAAGTATATGGACGTGTAAATGATAAAAGCATTGGTCCATTTTTCAATGTCGTCAATCTTTTCTTTACATTCACGCTGTGACGTTTCTATACACCCATCTGCGTTCAGTTTAAATACAGTGCCATAGTTCGATTACCCCCTTTAATAATAATGAAAGATTAACGTACTCCCCTTTACAAATTTTTTGCTTCATGGACGCTGGCACGTGGGCTGCAATGTCGTCGTCTGCGAGACGGACCGACGGGAATTTGTATTTATACCGGTCTCATTGGTAGAACCAGCCGGAAGGTTTAAAATATTTGCATTTTCCCCGTGCGTAATGTCACATCTTGGAGGGTTAGTATTATCTGTAACATTACTATTACTACTGGTTGGACCAACCATCTATAATTCGGGACTCCTGCATTAACTGTTCAAAATCAATAAATTGGTACCTACCCGCATCGTTCTGCAGCAGTGGATGTTCTGTGACGTCATCCAGCTCCAGCTCATCTCGCCCTCGTTTCCGGCTATGTCTGGGTCGTTCGGCGTTTGCAGCAGGCGGGGTGCCCCGCCTGTTTCCCCTCTGTTCATCGGCCTCATTCCTTCATGGATTATCTCCCTGTTCGTCGGCCCCATCTGCTCGCGGATTTTCCGGTTCGAATCCTTGAGCAACATTCGCTTGTGGTTGTACCGGTGGCGGAACCTGAAGGCGTGCCCTGTTGCCTCTCAAAACTCTGTCTGGTTCCTGTCTGTCGTCGGCACGTGCTGGGGCCTGAACCGGCGCCCTGTTCGGTGAGCGAGCTCTGTTTCCTCTGTTGTTAGCAGGTTGTGGATAGCTCTTACCTGTCTGTTTGGGATACGACGGCGAAGTCTCCCTCTTACACCACGTGGCATAATTCGTTAACGTTGGAATTAACAAAAATAATTGTCAACGTGTAATTTCTAGTAGATTCTAGCTAGTGTACTCGTCGAATGTAGTTTTTCAACTGAAAAGGTTGCACGTGAATCGGATTTACTTGATTGCCCGCCTGGTTCCTTTTCATGTTTGTATAAAGTAACATTGAATAAACCGGGAAACAAATCTAAATTTTGCGGCCAGCCGTGCGTGAATAAGCTGACCGCTTGACCGAATATCTCAATATATTTCTCCAAAATTAAACGGAATTATTTTTATGCAAAATAATTTTTAATATTTATATTTTGTCCAAAAATGATCACTATACTGTTCATAAAGTTTAAAATGAAAATGATAGTGAACAGGCTTATGCCCAGATGGGAACTTTCGTTTTCAATAGGTTTGACATGTGCTGACATGTGTACTTAGCATATTTGAAACATAAAAAGTCATACTTTGTTTTATTTCCTTCGTTGTGTTAGCAGCACTCCAGAAATCAACTGTTAAATGCACTCTCTGGTAACGAATTCTTTAATAATTTAAAGCGTCAAATAAATCGTTTTAATAAGACTGCACACATGTACCTAACCTGTATGTTTACGTTAAAGTTCATGACGCGTAAAAATTAATGGTAATATTGGTATTATTTGATTTCAGTGTTAAATTTTACACTTTAAGGTATTAGGCCCCTAATAGTAATGTTTAAAAAATGGCATTTGCTTGGTATATTTTTACAGTTGACCGTGCTTCGCACTTAAATGCAAATTTTTAAAAACTTTCACCGTGCCGTTTTTTATAAATTTTGTGTAATTTATGGTATTTCCTAAAGCTCAAGTAGAGACAAATTTCAAAGTGGTGGCCTTTATCCAAAACGTTTTCAGAGAATTTATTATTCCATTATTTTTTATGAAAGAAACATCAAACTATTGGTAAACAATCATAAAACTTAAGATAAAAACTGTCAATATAATTTTTTCTAGGGTGCCTCGAGTAAACGGATTTAATCAGACAGAATTCAAACTCCAATATTGAAAACTTATGGTCGAATCCTGCGGGTCTGTTTTGAATTTTGATCACTTCATCAAAAATAACCTTGGGGCAGAAGTAAAACCTACCTACATTTCTTCCACAATATGTAATCTAAAGAAAGAAGGCAAAATAGAGAACTTTTACCGCATGTAACTCAGTATTTTTAAAGATGTCTAACTCTACCCCTTCAGTTTTAGAGGTAAATTCACTTTTAACAGCAAGAAATCGCATATCAAATGATTTTTTTCCCATTTTTGTACAATAAATCAATAACAAGTCTTGAAAGAAGTAAAAACATACTAGAAAAAAAGGAAAACAAGGGAAAAAAAATTTGGTCCAAGTAGGGCTTGAACCTACGCCCCCCTGAAAATTGCTGTCAAAGTAGGATTATGGTAGGAATTGAATACTCTTCAAAAAGGAGGTACTCTATTATGGACCTAATACCTTAAGTACAGTATATATTAAACGAATGAAGTATACTACAGTAATACCGGTACATTATTTATAGTTCGCCACTGACCTATCAGTCTGATCTTCTGTCAAGTTTATTTTTAGCTTTCAAAATATTATATTAAGTTAGCAGACGACAATATTTGTAAAATGCCCAAGTAGCGCAGTACGTAGAACGTCCGGTTTTGGATGTAAATAGAACAGTTTGAATAGCAATCAATATTGATTACTTTGTTAAATGTATATTACAAAATGTTTGTAAAATGTTTGTGCACTTGTCTAAAAGCTGTACTACCATACTTAATTCACTCCAGTCAGAAAGGGTATGTGAAGGGAAGAAACATAAACCGAGGCAAACATGCACCTAACTTTTTGAAAAAGACAGCCATCCTTGGTTCATGTTTTCAATGACTTAAAATTATATGAAAAAGCCTAACATGCTAAACTAGATAAAGAAAAATACGGGCGTTTGTTTCCGTAATTTAAAAAAAAAGAAATCCGAAATTGAATGAATAAATTGTACAAAATATAATCATTTTAAAACTCTTGGGAGTCTGCCATGGTTATAACGATGACGATAAAATAAACTCGTGTCTTCGATTTTGGAATCCAAGAAATTTAACAATGAAAGGAAGAGTCCTTATCATTATGTATTTTGTCTTCTCCGTGTTAAGATGAGATAGAAACTAAAAGCATACATTAAATATATGCCAACGAGCTAGAACAATAAATAACTGACATTTTGTAGGATACAAAAAATCCCTTGGTGTTTTTAATTTATCGAAATTAAAAGATTTATCTTTAAATATTCAAATGATATATGATGTTTTGAAATCTGATGCATAAAACTGGAACATTTTCGGTTAAAATTTGTTTAGAGACAGACAGATTTTGTAATCTCATTTATATCTGTTTTCGTTCATAGGTAAGAGATAGGTCTTAACACCCTAATGTTTTGTTTTATGTTCAAGCAGTGCGTCACTGGTGCGAGGTTTTAAAGTGGTTCAAACACAACTCTGTCAAAGACGTCCGAAAATAGACCAGTTTGGAATTTATGTTTTCGGATCAAGCCTCTTTATTGCATCATACATCGTTTTTTAAGGAGAAATGTTACTTCAGTTAATAAGTTAATACACAAAAGAGTTTCTCTTCGAAAGAGAAATTTTCAAAAATAGATATTAAAGCAATCGGAGTGGCTTACACTTCAAATGAACACTCTGACTGAATACGTTAATATTCATGCGGTAGTTCTGCAAGTTCGCATATGAATTTGTTTTTACCATGATAGAATTTGATTAAATTCTGATTTTACAAAACTTCGGAGCATACTAAGAACACTGGCAAATAAAAGCATACAATTGTGTGCTGGATTATTTACTTGACCGACTTGAAAAATTTGAACCTCATACAACTTTCATAATGGAAGTCTATGGAAAAATCACAGTTTTGATAACATTTTCGCTAAAAGAACTTTTTCTATGATGTAGGTTAAAATAGAACTTCTCAGGCCGTAAATAAACATAATATAATATGAATAATATGGTGAAATAAATGTTTATGCAGTTGTGCTTGTTTTCACATTTCAAGCTGATTTTAAACATTTTTGGACTTATTTGATGTGTCAAGTTTTAATACCATATTTAATCTTTTAAAATATAGTAGCATGGCCATTTTATTGAATTACCAATGGGTTGCCACTAAGTTCATAGTAACATTGCCATTTTTATAAATTTATTCATGGTTTGCCATTGATTTCATAATCCGTATGCCAAGTCCAGGCATTGGATAAATAACGTCACGTTATTACTTTCGGTTTATCAAACGTACAAAACTAACATAAGTACACGAGAAATGTTTGGAAGCAATTGTACAACATACTTATTCAAATCAGCTTAGGACCATTAAATAGAATTGTCTTTTGAACAACGTATATAGATACATGTAGTTTGCATTTTTAAAGGCACAGCAATTAATATTAACATATATTGAACCTAATGCTGTTATCAAACGGTCTCTACACTATGTGCAATTCTAATAGAGAAACATTGATATTATCTGTTTTGGAACTGTCATAAAGTGGGTCCTATTTTGGTTGGGAAACTTGTTTTAGAAAGTTTTAACCGTACTAAAAAGTGAACAAATATAAACATTTCAGGATATTGCATTTGGATTCGAAGCTACCTAATGCAATTTTTTTTAAAACAAAATGGCATGTCCGGCAGTATTGAAAGGAAATTAGATTAAATAAGAGTATGTTCCACTAAAATCATTCTTCTCATTTTTGTAGAGGTATTACAAATCAAACAATGTATGGAAAGATCCAGCAGGAAAACCTGTATTTTACAGATGAAGTGCATGGTGGTGTATACCAAGGGAAACAACTCGTAGATATTGTTGATCAATTGCGTTAACAGACTTATTCTGCAAACTTTCGCGTCTCATTGTCTAAAGCTAAAACGGATATAATGATCATATTATTTAAAGTAGTCCTTAGTTTACCTCTCGCTGTAAAGGCAGGCCTGGGAAATTTTACAAATGGATTGATATTGCACTTATTTATATCCGAATGTACCTTATGGAATTATAATTTACAGTCCAACCTCTGTAGAGCAACATCCTTTGAGAGATACACATATTGACTGTTATGTAGAGGTTGTTTTTCTAGAGAGGTAAATTTGACAGTATATTAATCTTAAGCTTAGGGAAAATATGATGTTGTTATAAAGAGGTTTTTGCTTAAGAGAGGGCCGCTCTGGAGAGGTTGTACCTAACTGACACCTTTACATTCGAGTTTCTTTAAAGACAACATGTCTACATATGATACTATTTGTGTGCTTAACACATAATTCTGAATATTTATGAATGTTCATTACTTTACCTGGTAAAATGATGTGGCTATATGCCATAAACACAACATTTTCCATAGAACAAATCAAATCAAAGTTTTCTGTAAGGAATTATTTTTTCCTATTTTACTCAAGGAAAGTGTATTTTAGCCATAAATTGAAATTATTAAAGATGTGTTATAAAAATGAAAAAGAACCTACTACCATCCTCGGAGCCCTCCATGAGACCTACATTTCATCTGGCATACATTTCTTCGTTTAAAATGATGTTTTCACATGATTAATAATATGCGAGTTTTTCATTGATATATTGTTGTTGAATATATTTATCTTTATGGGTACACTTTTTCTTCTTTTTTTTCTAAAAAAGCAGTGAATTTGACTGTCCTTACTATTAGCACGCTAGCTGGAAATATATTTCAATACAGTAGGCACAGTTGACAAATAACATATACATGTATATATAATATTCAAATTGTTTCGATACGATCTTTCCTTATCTGAAAAATAAATAGCTATGTTCCATGTCCGTATGTTTTGACACTTTAAAAGATACATGTTGTAGTGTCGATATCGGTATTATTTCTCCAAGATTAAACAAAAGTATCTAATTCAGTAGCACCATTAAATATTTATTCAAAACATGCTGAAGATTATTATTTATCAAAGTTCTTATATGAAATGTGTGTATATACATTTTTATAATACACACAGTCCTTTTTAAATATTTCAACTGAACAGTAACATATATATATTTTTTTCTACCGTAACAGCCCATTGTTGTTGTTGTCTTTGTCTGCCAGTAGAATAAACGTCCGCCTTTCTTCCAATCAGAGAGTGTACTGTCAGAACTGCCTTTTCATTGCATGTTAATTATATTTAAAAAATCAAATGGGCTGGAAGGGTTCGAAACAAAGCCAGCTGCTGGTTACCTATCTTGATATAATTTGCTTTGATCATTAATTTTGATAAAATAGTAATTCCAATGTGCTTTATCAAATTATAACGCTGATTTTTGAAAAATGTACGGTCATTGATAAAATCATTATATTGTTTCTAGAACAACATATTTTATATTTGAACCTAAGTTTCTGAAACAAAAGTAATCTTCGCTACAAGGATTGGTTATTTATGATATACTTATTACATGTATTTTGTTTGTAAATTCTGAGCGATTTGTTTTTTTTACAAAATTTCTCAGACTTCACTTGTTACAAGAGACTTGACTAGTCGATAGAAATCATAATTGTATTTAAATAAACTACACTGGTGTCGTAATTGAACCATTTGCTGTCAAATGTGCTACGGGTGCGAGTGGCGTTGAACATTGCCTTACTTTCGTAAACAGACTAAGTCAAACCAGGTCTTTTTAATGGCTTGGTTGCATTCTTAACTCCTAAAGGATCCCCTTAACCATTTTGTTATTTTCATATATAAGTTGCAGTGGGAGTTGTTTATTGGTAACTTAAAGAAATAATGTTATTATAGTAACGATCATTCATATTTGAGACGATCAGAAATTAACTTACGTGGGGCTTTCCAAAAGCTTGAGCTTGTTGCTTATTTATACCATATGTTCTTTAGTTTTGTATATCTGTTGTAAAGAACAAGAGACTATTAAAATTATTGAAATGAAATAATGTACGCTCTTATTGTAACTTTTAATGTGGTCGGTAGGAATTATTTTATCGTGTGTCCTTATATTAAACAGTAAAGCAAAAAGAATGCTATTTTCACAAGAGAAAGTCTGATTTTCTTTTCAAGTATATGAAAAAGAATATTAGTAATTCATACCAGCACAATAAAACCAAAGTTTTGTTTTCAGAAAGACATTAGTTACTACTATATCAGAGAGGCTCTCCGAAATAAATAGTCTTATGCTAGGTTCCCATTGACGAAGATATTATCTCAATCGAACCCATTCCCGACCAAGATCGACAAACTGCTTGATGAAGCTTGTACACGATTTATTTCCGAGCGCTGACCCGATCATAATCGGCCCATACACGACCATTCGTGACTCCTCCACGTCTTAACTGTGATATAAATGTTATGTGATTTTAACTGTGATATATATATTTCCCTTCTCATACATATTGAAAAACAAATTTATTTGATTGCACTCTGTAAGTTTTAAGCAACTTCTTAAAATTTAAGCATATCTTTGATAAGGATGCAAGATATATAAACTTCACCATAAAATAAAACAAACCTTTATAACTGAAGACTGTTCTATTGTTGACTTTTGTATTGTGGAGAAAATGCAATAACGCGTGTGCATGGTTAAAATGCAAGGTGTGAAGATACAGTCACATTTTGACAAAGGTATGCATAAGAATAAGAGTTAATTGATAGTTCATAAAAGCCAACAGCTGTGTTTAGCGGGGGCACTACCGGCCGTCTTTGAGAGTCATATTTTTCACCTATATTGATCATTTTCAGATCAGATGTTTTAAATGTAAGCCATGCACATTTCTTTACAAAATTGTCTATCTAATTTTCAAGGACTGATTTTGTTTCAGTAGAGATAAATGAAAAAGTTCAACGCACCCATCTACATCGGGATTTTTTTTTCTAGCGAAGTGATTTTTCCATCGTGGACAAGAAGCCGGTTTTCGAGTGTTATAGGCGGTAACAAGAAACTTCCCACCGCCAAGATCTCATACTGTAAATCCATCTATATTTATGTTGTTTTAAGTCAGTCATTTGAAAATAATACGTGACAGGTCCCACTACATGTGTAATTTCTTGCCTAAAAGTCTATTACAAATAATTATATTACTTGTTGTTTTTTTCCCGTAAAAACAAAGCATTTGGCTGGCTGAAAAAAAAGCGTACAATGCATTGCTAATAATATGTAACATATTCGCTCTTATCTCCTCCGACAATTCTAAAAGAAATACGAAAAAAAAATTTATGATTTTTTTCGAACTTGTATCAACGCTTTTTGTGTTTTTTAAAGTTTAATATCACTTAATTTCTCTGTCCACCACGATTTGCAGGAGTACAATGTATCTCTTATGAAATAGTCAAAGACAATAACTCGATAACAGCCCAGCCAATGGTTCGCATAATAAACTTACTACTTGCTTTTCAACAAGCTCCTCACAGTGTTCATTATATGGCAGATCACTACCAAATCAAATGTAAACCTCCGCTAGTCACAAGTAGTCCAAATATAAATAGTGCTAATCTCGTTCCTTTCTCAATAGCATCGTGTTTTCTTTTACCCTACCACGTTTCAGTATGTATCACTTAGTATTCTATCGAAATCTTCATATTCTTATCGCATGCTATATAAAAATGGCGGCGTAAGAATTTAATGTCTCGAAAAGGGAAATGGAAAGAAGCGAAAAGGAGTAAATTCAGCGGGTTGTATTTAACGAACTGTAGTTTTCTTATATAAAAGTTAACCCCGCTTTCCTTTTCGATTTTCTAAAGTAACGATATAGTTCTTTATGGGAATTTAAGTCTGAAAATCTAATATGCAAAAAAATGTCGAAAAAAAACCCGTTATAAAATAAAAGGATTTTATATGAACTTAAAAAAATCCAACAGGCGGATTTAGTGGTGTTCAGCCTATAACCTTTTCGTTCAGAATATACCACGTGACGCTGCAAAATGACATAGGTTTCTTTTATTAGCAAATAAATTATTCACAAATATCAATTCAATTTGTTATTTGAACAAATATGTGCGCGAATATTACCATCGCGATGGGAACAATACAATTAAAAAAAGACCTGTTATGTTCTGTTCTGTTAACCAAATTATGAAGTGAATTAATGTACCGTAACGGGAAGTAATCGCTTGCGGGGAGTTTACCTTTTCAAAAGAAAATGGCGATCAAGTACACAGCAATTGTTGAGTTTACACTGTTGCATGCAGATACGTCTCCGCGGCCCTATAAAGGGATATGATGGATGGAATCTGTGTACATAATAAACTAACGGATATTCATACAAAGACTGGTTCTGATATATATAACTGAAATTGAGTTAGTGTTTCATCTTGGATAAATATAGCTTGCTAGTGACATTTATAATACTTGATTTTCATAACACAACATAAATCCAACGATAGTTTAATTCAAAGGCAGGTATGATTTTCTAAAGCGTTTCTTTTTTTTAAATCGAAGGTGGGAAAGTACATAGCGTTGTATAAACTTATCTTCCTTCCAATTACAGCTTACATATAACCATTATTATTTACACTTTGGCATTGATGCATAACACAAGAAGGAAGTAGTTTATGGTAAAAGTACTTAAAAAAATAAGGATAATTGATTTTTTTCATCATTAAGTTTATGGTTAAACTGCCTCATATGTATCAATTTGTAAATATTAGATATTTATCTGCATTCATGTACCTTTTAGATCACCGTCTGTCCGTCGTCCGTCCGTCCGTCGTACGTGCACAATTTCTTGTGAACACGATAGAGACCACAGTTTGCAATCGATTTTAATAAAACTTGCACACAACTTGTATTGGCATAATATCTCGGTTCCTTTCGAATACTGGCCAGATCCCATCATGGGTTCAAGGGTTATGACCCTTAAAAGGCCATAATTTACTAATATTGGCTTATGAACACAATAGAACTTAATTAAACTTGCACACAAGTTGTACTAGTATAATATCTCGGTATCTTCCGAAAACTGGCCAGATCCCATCATGGGTTCCAGAGTTATGGCTTCTTAAAGGCCAAAATTTGCCATTTTTGGCTTGTGAATATGATAGAGACCACATTTTGCAATCAACTTTAATAGAACTTGCACATAGCTTGTATTGGCATATTATTTTGGTTCCATTCGAAAACTGACAAGATCTCATCATGGATTCAAGCGTTATGGCCCCTTCAAGTGCCAAAATTTGCTATTTTTGGCTTGTGGACACGATAGAGACAACATTTTGCAATCAACTTTAATCAAATCTGCACACAATTTGTATTGGCATAATTTCTCGGTTCTTTTCGAAAACTGGCCAGATCCTATTATGAGTTCCAGAGTTATTGCCCATTAAATGTCCAAAATTTGCTATTTTGGCTTTTTCAGCCATATAGAGACTTCATTTATGGTTTGATTTGGTACAAGCTTGCAAAATATCTTCAACAACAGAAATTTTGAATTCCATGATAAATCTGTCAGATTCAGTCATAGGTTCTGGAGTTATTTTATATCTGATTACCTCCCCTGATTTTAATCAAAATGGATAAATTCATATCTGTAAGTACTTATAGGACTCATCTGAAATTTCATTATTATCATTAGTTGGACTTAGTAAATCAGGGTATAATACTATGGACTGATTTCAAATTAAAATGAGTATATCTCCGTAAATAATGAAGATACTGATCTGAAATTTCTTTAATGCCATCAGATGGACTTGGAAAATCAGGGAAGGTACATATCGACTGCATTTATGACAAATTACCTCCCTTTATTTTTTATGTAAATGAATATACCTAGCAGCTTCTAATGAGATTGGTTTGAAACGTTAGCTATGTCTTCCATGGTAAGAAATGTCTACTTTTACTTACTTTTCTAATATATTGTTGTAAAAGCGTGTACTCTGTATCTTCTACATGCATATACCAATGCATGATTACCTCCCCTGAGTTTAATAAAAATGGATTTATTAAGGTAAGTAATTATAGGACTTATTTGAAATTTCATTATTGTCATTAGTTAGACTGAGACAATCAGGGTAGATGACTATGGACTGATTTATGTCAAATTACCTCCCTTTATTTCAAATTTAAATTGGTATATCTCCGTAACTAACGAAGATACTGATCTGAGATTTCATTTATGTCATCAGATGGACTTTGACAATCAGTTAAGATACATAATGACTGAATTGATGACAAATTACCTCCCTTTATATTTATGTAAATGAATATACGTTAGCAGCTTCAGATGAAATTGGTTTTAAATGTTAGTTCAGTCTTCCGTGGTAAGGAATAGTTATGCTGGTACAAAAATAAGCATTTGAGCCTAGGACCCTAAAACTTTGTATGGAGATTGGTTACATTGAATAGTTAGTGACCCCTAGGTCAAAAGGGACTGTTACAAGAAAATATTTATCATGATGATGTTTAACATGTTATCGTTTGAGTTATCTTGCGGGATTTATACATACGTCCACAAACCAGTCCATAAACAAACCGTTATTGTTCAGCCTATACTGAAACTATATGAACAGAGACATTATACATTCCTTGAAAAAATGTGTCATAATTGGTATTATCGTTTCATTTCAGGAGGATCGTTTTCTTTCCTTGTTGATGCAAAAATATTTGTATATCAGACTATTAACCAGTTACATGTATTTCTTTTAGTCCTCAATGACTGTAATGTCTTTACAACCAATGTTGAACAGTCAAAACATAAAGCAAGAAACCCTATTTATTACAACTGGATTTTACCATCATAATCCTAAATACCAGTGCGTGCGATGGTTTAATGTCACACCAACACAGTGTTTAGAAAAGATGCGAGTGCGGATTACAGTTCCGAATGTAACATCCCTACATACTATCCGGATTATGCAACCTGATCACATAAAAATATTTGCAATGCAGCAGAGATACGTAAAACTCTCAAGAAAGTGAGTTTACCCCTACAAAGAGGAAAATGTGTCAAATAATACATTAGGTTGATAAAGACTTAGAAATTTAATGAAGAAAATGTATTGGTAAATTAGTGAATTTTACTAAAATGAACAGCACCAACACAATATCAAAATTAATAATATTGATATATCAATGCTTTGTTGCGTTCAAGAAAAACAAATAAAACGGGAGTTATGTTATATCAGAATGACATAAAATGTTAAATAACGGATGCAAACATGTAAAAATGCACACTATTGCGTAGTCAGCAAAATATCGAAAAGAATTTAAACAAAAAATGTAATCCAAGTTGCAACATTTTCCAATAGAAAATATATCACAGGAAAGGCTAAACGTTTTTCGTAGGACATATCTCTCATTTCCTTCTGTTTCAGGTTCTATATGTACGGTGGTATCTTTAGGACATGCTTTTTTTTTTAGATTAAATTTAATAAAATTTAATTAAATCTCGAGTGCGAGGTATCTTTTCTCGTACACACGACATCTTATCTCGATCGTTCAACATCTTAGCTCGATCGCTCGACATCTTTTCTCGTGCGCACGACATCTTATCTCGAGCACATGACATCTTATCTTGAGCGCTTGAAATATTTTCTCGAGCGCACGACATTTTATCTCGAGCGCACAACATCTTATCTCGTGCGCACAACATCTTATCTCGAGTGCTCGACATCTTATCTCGTTCGCATGACATCTTATTACAAGCGCACGACATTTTATTTCGAGCGTTCGACATCTTATCTATATATATATTAGGGTCCTTTGTGTGAATTTAGATCATTAGTAAAAACATACGCAGAAGTAGATAATTAGGGTCCGCTTTTTAAAGTACAAGCTTACCACATCATTTAGGAGAGGAGTGCACATAATTGGTCATCATATCTTCAATATTAAAAGAACATATTTAACGATGCTTACTGCATGTTAGAGTAGCTACTAATCGCAGTTTGACTGATAGTATCAAATCGCACATCGACAGAAAAGTTATAAAATTACAAGCATTAATTTAGGGGACACGGGGAAACTCTTTGGCATATAGGCGAAGCCTACATATTAAATCTTTATTTTGTCAAGTACTTAAATATATTTTTTTGCGTCATTACCAAATTTTTGCTGGCTTTTTTGTTCAGTTTGTGTATTTAAATTAATACCCTGCAAAAGTATAAACAAAGCAAAGGCAAAAACGATGGCAGTCATACTGATGACCTAATTACGCACTAAGGGCCTTAATATATATGGATAAAATGTCGAGCGCTTGAATAAGATGTCGTGCGCTCGAGATAAGATGTCGTGCGTACGAGATAGGATGTCGAGCGCTCGAGATAAAATGTCGAGCGATAGAGATAAGATGTTGTGCGCTCGAGATAAAATGTTGTGCGCTCGAAAATATTTCAAGCGCTCGAGATAAGATGTCGTGTGCTCGAGATAAGACGTCGTGCGCTCGAGAAAAGATGTCTAGCGATCGAGACAAGACGTCATGCGCACGTGTAAAGATGTTGTGCGATCGAGATAAGGTGTCGTACGCTGAAGAAAAGATATCACGAGCACAAGAAAAGATGTCGTGTGCACGAGATAAGATGTCGAACGCTTGAGATAAGATGTCTAGCGCAAGTGAAAAGATGTTGTGCGATCGAGATAAGATGTCGTGCGCTCGAGATAAGATGTCGTGCACTCGAGATAATATGTCGAGCGATCGAGATAAGATGTCGTGCGATCGAGATAAGATATCATGCGCACGAGAAAAGATGTCGAGCGATCAAGACAAGATGTCGTGCGTTCGAGAAAAGATATGAAAAGATACTGTTGGATCGAGATAAGATGTCGTGCGCTCGAGATAACATGTAGTGCGCACGAGATAAGCTGTCAAGCGCTCGAGATAAGATGTCGTGCGCAGAAGAAAATATGTCGTGCTTTCGAGTTAAGATGTCGAGCGCTCGAGATAAAATGATGTCGTTCGCACGAGATAAGATGTCGAGCGCTCGAGATAATATGTCGTGCGCGCGACATCATCTATTCTAAAAAAATATTTGCATGTCCTAAAAATATAACCGTAGATATGTGATTTACGTTGCAGTTATCGAATCAAGCTTATACAGACAAACACAAATGTCTGACATAATTGTAATATAATAATACCATAATCAAAAACAAGTTTGCTTTTTGACACTATCATTGTTACCGCATTACGTCAATGACATGAGCACAAACTAGGCATGGAACGACTTTTTACAGTCGCCTTATGGGGATGATGCTGTTTTGTTACCAGGAATCGTACCCTCATTTCAACAACTACAGTCCTTAGCTAATATACCATTGAAATGCTAAAGGAACTAGAAAGGCTTGAGAATCAACTGAGAATTCTTTTCTCTAGAATAATGAAAGAAATTTAATGATACACCACAGTGACCCTTTCAGTCGTTAAATATTAATTACTACATGTACAATCCGAGGAAAAATCTTTTAAAAATATAATTTATGCCTATTAATGAACAAATCATACTACTGCTGTCGTTTTTGTAAAATATGCTTAAGAAATTAGCAAAGCCTATGAAAACAGTAACGAAAGAAAGGGTATTTGTTTGTTTTATCGGGTTGACTCTATGATTCCCGCGAGTAAACTGAATGATCTGGATGACTGGTATATATAATGGTATGATATAACTTTTTCTGATGCTAAAAATATCATTTCATGACACGTTAGTGTGCACAAACCTTCGGTACACTTTACTAGTGAAAACTAACAATCTGACTAAAGTACATCTCCTAATACGTTTGGCTTAGGATCTGAAGACGAGCTATTGATAGCCTCGTTCTGACGACCCATTCGCTGGCCAATCAAAAGCTAACTTACAACATTCTGCAAGCTTTAAAAAGCCTTGGGTTTTGATATCTACAATTCTTGTATCGTAAAATGTCAGATAGCCGGTTAGCTCAGTCAGTAGGGCACTTGCTCTGTAAGCGAAGGGTCCCGGGTAAGAGT
>NW_026463842.1:0-73477 GCF_021730395.1 Mercenaria mercenaria
GATCTTAGGCGTAATACTGATTCACAGCTAATGCTAATGACTTTGTGTGATGTAGAGAGGTATTAAACTTGTAACTGTAATTTCCTTTCGATACTCAGCTGCTAATATTTTGAAAAAGCTTTGGTGTTTGTATGCTGCTAAAAGAGAAAAATTGATATAAATAAAATCGGTGTAAATTATAGTTCTCTGGTACTGCCAGTTAGTAAGTTCATACTTTATAAAAACATTTCAGAGACATTTCAGCATTTTGACGGATTCAAAAGGTTGAAAAGAAAGATCATATTGTTTCTTTACACGAAGATTACATATAGCGAACTAAGTCAATACGCCGATAATCCGGATTACTCTAAATATGTCATGTCGCAAAATTGTTCCAGTTCACGTAATATAGTCGGGTAGAGAATAAGGATGCACTTAAAACTGCATAGCTATAAACTCTGCTGTTAAAGTCAATAAACCGATATTCCGGAGTACTCTTAACATGTCAGGTCGCAAAATGGTTCCAGTTCACGTAATGTAGTCGGGTAGAGAATAAGGATACACTTAAAACTGCGTAGCTATAAACTGCAATTCAAGTCAATACAACGATTATCCGGAGTACTCTTTATATATTTGTTTCAGATCACGTAGTGTAGTCGGGTAGAGAATAAGGATGCTGTTATAGCTATAGACTCTGCTGTATAATGGATCATTGTTTACCAATCCAGATCACTGTTGAATATGAAAATGAAATACATGTACGCTCAAAAATATATCGAATTTATTATGTCCCTTTGATATTTCTGCTCTTCATTTCCAAGAAGAGTAACATTTCCTTGATCACATAAATTTCTTTTATATGAAAATATTAAATGCTCATAACTATGCACGTTTGGTTAAAATGTTATGAATATATCTATTCTTGAGAAATATTGGTTATCTGCATGCGTTTAAAAACAACTTCGTACCTTTGTTTATAAAAACAAATAGGTACTAGGTATAATCTAACATATATTGATCAATAATTTTACAGCCCAAAGCTGTAACGTAACCTTGTATATTACTTATGGGGATATGGTGAAAACATTCTTGAAATATATATTATTTGAAAATTAACATCTTCATATACAGCTGCGAATGCTCTATAACGGTTTTCAAAGATACAAAAACAGTTTTGCTGTCAAACGCAGATCCTATCGAAAGAAAAATCATTGTTTATCCAAACCGCAAATCAACGAAGCCACAGATCTATTAGATTGATCAATAAAGTTATAACCTACAGCAAATATCATTTTTCATATTTTTTATGTTTCTATTTAAGCTTGAAGAAGCATTTAAAGGATCGAACGGAGTTACAGGAATACCGGGCTTTAAGAGTGTCGAAGTTATCAGAATCATATTAGTTCTGGGGTAGGTGAAAATTTGTTGCATTCATGTTGTTGAAATACAGTAAAATAGTTAATACATGTGATTAGTTATCAGTCTTTTATCAGAGACAGGTCACTTTAGATCTACTTAATTTTTGTTTTAAAGGCACAAATGATAGTTTCCTTCTAAACTACATATTTTCTTATAAGTTTCCTGAAAATTAAAACAACACCTTAAGCATCAAATATCAACAATTAAAATGATGGATTCTTGTGCAATATTTTGGGATACCAACATCCGTGTTTCTCAGTTCAAATTAAGTCTGACGCTTTAGTCTGGCCCAGGAAGTGAAATTTTCAGCGCTTGGAATATGTATCTGTAAAGTGATCAAAAGTGTAGAAATATGCATATTTTTGTTTATTCTAGGGGAAGATTGCTGATATTTTCATGACCACCAAGTCTCGCACTCTATCCGCACGCACTCGCCCCCCCCCCCCCCTCTCTCTCTCCTTCGAAAGACTTCAAATAATTGCCATAAAAGTGAAATGCTGAAAACAAATTCAGGATTTCATTCCCACTCCTACTTACATGACACATTGCATTCCAGGAAAAAACAAAACAGCACGCGAAAAACAACGTTCAGCTCTTGTATCATGAGATAAAGAGTCACTTAGTCATATCTTTATACTCCCTAGAAGGATGTTAAAATCTGTAAAAGTCTGTGTTAACCTGTAAAAATGTTTTCTATAATGAGATTTTCCAGATAGAATGCAGCATACAACCATGTTAGATAATATTAATTTCAAAGCTATTTTCCTCGGAACAATTAAATTTCGTTGCAGAAAAAAGTTCTACTTGTACATAGTCAAATAATTGTGTTTTCAAATTGTTAAAATCGGCATTCTTTCAACGCTTTTGATGTGAAATAGCAAAAAAAAAAAAACACTAACTGTCATGTACGACACATAAGCAATTATAAAGATAGCACCATTTACCTCGGTGCATGCGCAGTCATCTATTTCAGAATGTAAACTCTGTCAATGTCGGGCCGTTAGAAACGATAAATGATTATGTGGATGAATGATTAAGACTTCGTTAACTATAATATACCATATGTTTTCTGAAGATGATTTTACATATATGTGTATGAAAAATAACCATTTACAGTGGTAATCGTCGTAAAAGAGAAGATAGTAAATCTAATAAAGTACAAGCAGAATACATTGTCCACATTCGGAAAAACGAAACGGAGACATCCGATACTAAAAAGCTAACAACAGCTTTGCAAAACGCCTTTTCATCATATATGGAATCCAACAAATCTTCAACAATTGAAATTGGCAATTTAAAGGTACAAGCATCAGCAGATCTTCACGTATATGATGGTACGTAATTCACAATAAGTACACACACGTTTAGGCGTTCAATTTATGTGTTCGTTACAGACTCTTGTGTCCACACTCAGAATGCTCAAGCATTAGTGTTAGCTTCGAAATATCTTTGCCATAAAAACAAAGGTTTGAATACACGAGCTCTTTAAATATTTCTTTCTAGTCTCTTCTTGTTTTATCTTTTTACAATTATTTATTAATATTACGAAAATCATCGTTTTCATTATCATTTCTCATGATATAGTAGAGTATTCGTACCATTCTCGATCGGTCAAGTGAACAAATGTTTTTATTTGGTAAGTAGAGTCAGTCTGATAGCAATAGCATTCAACCAGTAAGTGCTGCAAGACTTTTTTCATGACTTGGACTCATTGTGCACATTCCTTCATTCAGTAATTACTTATCTCTTGTACGACGGTTGTTCAAAATTATAAGTGAACTTTTACAGAACCGTAAGTAGTCAACAATAACATGCAGGAATTATAATTCTGTAATTCAATTTTTTCATTTCAGTTGAAAAAAACGGATTGTGCATGATACCAAATCGAACAGACTGTGATACAAAGAGTACAATTTGCAAAAACACGTTTGGTGGTTTTGAATGTGTGTGTAATCCTGGTTACAAACCCTTCCTACGATACAAGAAGTCTTGTGAAGGTATCGAGTAGTTAAATAATATTACACACAGGAAAATGGGAGTAATTATGAAATTGGATATTGCAAACATTTTGCAAACGAATCATTAATTTGTAGTCAGTTAGCGTATTTATTCTTTTTCGGTATTGTTGACAAAATAATCTATGATATCTTGTAATGCCTGGCCCGATAACATTTAAGCCATACACGATATATAATATTTATTTGCAAAACATTGAAGTTGTTATTCTTTGAAGTATCAAATAGATAAAACTGACAAAGTTAATGCCTTAATTAAGACTGTGTTATGATTGATAACATTAGAATTATTTCATATGAGAATATGTCCTGTTACTGCTCGAAATTTAGACATCAACTGCATAAAGCTATGCTCACTCTTTAATACTCCAATAATTATGTTAAACGGACTATATTATTCCAATATTTATGCTATATAAAAGACGTTTACCCTTTAGCCTGCTGGCGGCAAGTGATTCTGTCCTTTGTCACTAGTGCAGAACAAGATCATGGTCTGCACTGTTTGCTATTCAGTCAGTAGATTTTCAGAGAAAACCCCTCCGAGTAATAAATGGTATTAACCAAACTGAATGATGGACTAGTTCATTTAAGAAATATAGCAAGCTACAGGTTAAAAGTGATAAGAAATTCTTCATCAGTAGTACCAACCTAGTAAGTGTGATATGTAAAAAGTTACTAACAGCCTATCATCCGTTTCTTTCTTTAGATAGTTGTTCGCTGTGGTTGAAACAATGTTTTGTTTTACAAGTATCTTTACAAAATGCTATTTTTGTTC
Source organism: Mercenaria mercenaria (assembly GCF_021730395.1). Lineage (NCBI taxonomy): Eukaryota > Metazoa > Mollusca > Bivalvia > Venerida > Veneridae > Mercenaria > Mercenaria mercenaria. Next base: position 4,189 of record NW_026463842.1, read on the forward strand.
GTATTTAGAGACGATTTTGGCTATCATGACACATGTTTTAGGATAAATCGTCTTTTTACTCAGATAAAGATGAATGTGCTATTATGTCTTCAAATGAGAAAGAAGTACGTTGCGTGCATGGTACCTGTCTAAACACAGTAGGAGCATGGAACTGCACGTGTCCTTCTAGCAGGCAATGGCAGTATGTGGGCAATGAGACATACAGTGCATTTAGATGCCAAGGTAACATAAATGCTCCATATTTTGAATAATTTAGCTCTAGCTAGCTTTCTCTATGAACGTGATACATAAAAACTTCTTATGTAATTACAATTAAGTATCTTGATAGTTTGCATATTCGTATATCATAAATTAACACTGGCGGCGTTTGCTCGAATGCTTGATTTCACTGCAAGTGTCAAATCAGCGCACGTAATTTTTATATGTGTCTGTTCGTTGGCGGTCTGGTTTCCCAAATGTGCGAATCAGTCTGCTTATGACACGGTATAACTGTTTAATTTTTAAGATGCAGTGTTTTTATGTACATATTATGTTTATAACGATTAAACCGATGTGATTTATTTGTATAAGAAGTGTATGTGATTGATCCGAAGTCCGAGTAAAGATAATGACTAATTTTCTTAATGATGCAGGTAATTATAGTTATGTTGGAGAGGCAAATATAAAGTGGACAGAAAACTACACTAATACTGATGCGGCCCTCACGAAAGCGGTAATTAGAAATCTGATACTTATTTATATAAAGTGAATAATAGATAGTTTTGAAATACTGGAAAATCTTTATTTCTTTTCCTTGTATTCATGCAGAATCTAGAAACAAGTATATTGTTATTTAATTATCTCAGGCAAATCAAATTCTACAATATATATTACAAGAAATATTATCTTTGTTGTTATTGCAATCAAACTTCCAAAGCACTCATTTACCATGACATACGTGTACATAGATAAAGCTATTTTTATACAAGTATGTTTCAGCTAGATAAACTGAAGACGGGCTTTTATTTGTTATCTCACTAAAAAATGAGCGATCTTCTGTGGTTTCACCAATTTCACTATTCATCATCTTCAGATATGGGATTTGTTTCAAACGTCGTCCCAGGAAGCAAACATGTATAAAGTCCCTGTAAAGAGTCTTCTCGTTGAGGTTAATATTGTGCAACAATTGAAGAGGTAGGCTTGCTTTAGAATATGTTCGTAAGACATTAATGGTGAAGATAATTATCTATGCATAACATTTTTATGCCCCCCCCCCACCCCCCCATGAGTGGGGGCATATAGATTTGCTCTTTTCCGTCCGTCCTTTCGTCCGTCCGTCCGAGAATGTAGTGTCGCGCCTAGCTCCAAAAGTATTTGACGTAGAGTCAAAAAACTTTACAGGAATGTTGGTCAGTATGTGTAGTTGTGCACCTGGGGTTTCGCGTCTGGATTCATTCAGTCGTGTAGGAGTTATGGCCCCTGATTTTGGAAGAATTGGTCATTTTAGTGTTGAGTGGTGGTGGCATATAGATTTGCTCTTTTCCTTCCGTCATTCCGTGTCCGTCCGAGAATGCAGTGTCGCGCCTAGCTCCAAAAGTATTTAACGTAGAGTCACAAAACTTTACAGGAATTTTGATCAGCATGTGTAGTTGTGCACCTGGGGTTTCGCGTCCGGATTCATTCAGACGCGTAGGAGTTATGGCCCCTTACTTAGTACAAAATTGATCATTTTAATGTTGTGTCGCGCGTAGCTCCAAAAGTATTTGACGTAGAGTCACCAAAGTTTACAGGAATGTTGGTCAGCATGTGCAGTTGTGCACTTGGGGTTTTGCGTCCGGATTCATTCAGTCATGTAGGAGTTATGGCCCCTGATTTAGTTAAAAACTGGTTATTTTAATGTTGTGTCGCGCGTAGCTCCAAAAGTATTTGACGTAGAGTCACCAAAGTTTACAGGAATGTTGGTCAGCATGTGCAGTTGTGCACCTGGGGTTTCGCGTCCGGATTTGTTCAGTCGTGTAGGAGTTGTGGCCCCTGACTTAGTAAAACATCGGTCATTTTAATGTTGTGTCGCGCGTAGCTCCAAAAGTATTTGAAGTAGAGTCACCAAAGTTTGCAGGAATGTTGGTCAGCATGTGCAGTTGTGCACCTGAGGTTTCGTGTCCGGATTTATTCAGTATTGTAGGAGTTACGGCCCCTGACCTAGGAAAAATTGTCATTTTAATGTTTTGTCGCGCGTAGCTCCGAAAATATTTTACCTACAGTCATTATTTCACTACACAAGACCAGACTTCTTGTCCAGACTTACTCAGAAAAAAAAAGTTTGTGAAACATGTATGTTAAAATGTACTTGACCTAGAATCATAAAACATTAAGAGGATTGTTTTATAGCCTATGAAGTGTTCTCTTTTGGACTTTACTCAGCTAGGCCAGAGTTATGGCCAATTAAGTGAAAAATACACATAACGTTCTTAAAAGTTTGTGTTGCAAACATCTTAAAAATTGTTTAACCTGAGTCATTCAACCATGTTACAGTGGCAGGAGGGGGGAGGCACCTGTGTCCTATGGACACACATCTAGTCATAAATGATTTGGATTTTGTCTAATGTAACCGCTGAAATTTTATTACGACTTAGGTTCTTTTTTTACATGTATACTGATAATTTAGTATCCATTTATCAATGCTTTCCATTAAATATCACCCGGTTAAGGACAAATCAGATATTAATGGAGTGAACTATCTTTTTGCAGTGCTGATGTTGTCAATGTCATATTTAATTTACGAATGGGAGAAGTTGTCAATGTAAACATACTTGAAAACGTCATTAACGAACTTGTGGAAAAGAGCGCTATAACATCGAATAATTTCAATGCGACATTGATTAATAGCAGAATGTTCAATGGTCAGTATAGCTACTTTAAATTTTTCAGGACAATTATTGTGCAGAAAATCAGTTTCCATCAAACACGTCAGCAACCTGTTCATGTTTATTATAATCAAGAATCCGATATATTGTAAATAAATTCGTCATCACTTTCACTGGTAACTGTGGGAAAAAGTAGCAAACAGATAGTTTTGTCAAAAACAACCATTGTTTACGCTTTCTTGGGTACTTTCTGCTGAAATGTATCACCTTACTTATTGCAATGAGGACAGACATTTGCGCAAGATGATTTTTTCTACTAGTTTTCTTATTCTCGGAAGAATTTTTCAGGTATGTCTGTATTTGACTTATAACTAGATGTTTCCTTTAAATCTGTGACGTGTCCGCATTTAACATATAACACTCATGAAGTCTTTTTTTCTAATTTAATTTTATTGACATTCATCATAGTGCTCGATTAATTCTTTATCTTTAACAATAGAAGCAAAGGTCGTAAATTAAAGTCTATCAAAATTACAACTTCATTAACAACTCTTGATTTTCAAGATACGTGGGTCTTCTTACTTTACTATGAGAATAATGAAGAAAAGAAGCATTTCATTTATTGCCTACCGCCTAAGTAGCCTAGACAGCATTATAATGTCGGTCAATGCGCTTACTGCTACAAATCGACATCGTCGTTTATGAATGAAAAATTGTTGAAAAAGACGAAGAATCCGAATACAAATACACTTTTCCAATCATCAAGCCAATTTACATTTTTACAGATTCTGATAACATGTTGTGTAAGCTTTCAAATGGGGGTGGATGTCATAACGAAACGACTATCTGCAGACAATACAACGGTTCTACACACTGTATGTGTAGACAAGGTTTCCACAAGCTGCAACCTACTGATAAATTTTGTGAAGGTGAGAGTGTCTACGTAGATATTTATATTGGCTAAAGATAAACCATATGAGCTGAGAGTGCGATAATGAACACATGTAATAATCACTATATGTTAAATGTATGTTTATTTATTTTCCTACGTAGTTTAATCTGAGTCAGTCATCAGTTTATGATTGTCAGTTCATAAATATTTCGAAACAGTACGACAGGTAACCACCAGCGTCTTCTGCAGCCTAACTTTCAATGACTTGCATCTGTATATATGTAAAGAAAAACAAGAATGCAACATATGTAAGCTGGACTTAATCAATTATTTTAGATACCGATGAATGCACCGATTTTAGGAGAAGTAACAGCACAGACGAACGTTGTGTGCATGGTTCATGTGACAATACCATCGGATCTTGGAATTGTAAATGTCCTACAGGTAGAACGTCACAGAGGCTCGGTAATAACACGTACGAAAAGTACAGATGTCAAGGTAAGTTCTATATTGAAGTATATTATATCTCGTCGATCAATGCTTTATATACAATTATAAAAGTTGCTGTAAAATGCAGCAAAATGAAGTTCCGCGTCAAATAAAGCAGCGTATGTAGTATTGGTAGAACAGGAGTAGATATAACGATGCTGGTGTCTTGGTTGTATACCCTAAGCAAACAGACAGTCTGGTGGGATTTCATGAATGTAGGAGAAAAGAAATGTGTTAGAAGAATTTTTATTGTTATCTTAAATGACCAATTTATTGACTGATCATAACCCATATGCGAAAATGACCTTGAAAATTATTCTTAATTTCGGTATATTAAATGAAGTGTACTGTGTACACAAGGTCGTTCTTTAATGCAGTCTTGTGACTTAGATGTTCATCTGAAATGACTGCGTTTCAAACTTAGCCAAGATGTTATCAAGGCCGTTACTTATCAATCGTTGAGCTAACTGCAAATTGGTTATTTGTGCTGTGTGATTTACAAAATGCGCAGATAGGTTATTTGCGCGTAACGTTTGCATATTATTATGGAAACGGTAATAAATACAACACACCGAACAAAATATTTGGATACGCTTACATTTAAAATAATATTGGTAAGCATCGGCTTGTGCTTGAGACATGCACATTCACATGTTTTAGACTTTATGGAAAAACACACTCATCGGAACTATTCCTTTCTGGCGCATTCATCAAATTAAAAAAGATGGGGTTTTTTCTGCTCTTTATTTCCTGTTTCGTTTCTTCTAATGAAACTTATTTTTCTCGTTTGTGTTTTTAAATCTGATGCCATTATTATGGGCCTGGTCAGACATTAAAAATAAAAATTGGAAATTTTTCACATCGAAAGGATAAAATCGTCATTTACGACATACAATGCACTCACAAAAAGCCATCACAAATACTCCGTGCCTGTGGGCGCGGTCAATTACTTGAAAAGATTTAGATACGATTTACGGTGAAAACGATAACTGAAGTTTCATCAACTCGTCGGCGCTAGATAAGATTGAGAAAACATTTGCCCGTGTCATATTCCTTTTATATTACATGCAATATTACATATTGAAGAAAACGACTAGACTGCCAGAATGTAAGAATATGTCTCCTGCTTTTTTTCTGCTTAATTAAAGATAACTTCATCATAGTTACACAGTGTTTTTTTTTTTTTAATGTTTAGTATCTTTAAATAAAATATTCCGTAACTTGAAATTTTATATTACCAAGCAAGAAATACAGACGCAAGTTTTAAAATTAATTAGTACACAACTACAGAACAAACTCCTGAATTTAAAACATTTAAAAATGTTATTCAGATATTGTTAGCTCTGCTCTTTCAATGTATAACATTTACTCCCTTACTGTGTGATATTTTACTTAAAGATACCCAATGGCTATCTTTCACTAAAATATTTTATTTTTAGATGTTTACTTCAAATGTTTCAAATCCTCATCACATATATTTAACTGTAGCAAATAAATAAATTAAGTTTGCATATAGAGCTACATTTATAGTTAAATGACATGCAGTTACAATTGATTGTTGAAAAAACAACAACCAGCTTTTCAGTGGAAGTACACATTTACTTATACATGTATACAGTGTGTACTATTTTAAACCTATTACTTAGTACTGTTAATACATACAAACGTGTTAATTTTATGTTTACATACACTATTTGAAGTAATTGTTAATGTACAATGTATTTAGATATGAAATTTGGTTCTATGAATATACTTTTAATGATTATCAACATGTTTATATAGATGACTGTTTTCGTTTCTAAGGTAAATTCCAGTATATCGGCCAGATCTCATTCCTATGGTTTCAGTCAACTGTTGAACAGAAAACAATAAGAAATTTCTTAAATAAAACGGTAAGTCGATTTAACAGATACTTTTGTTGCCATTTAAGAAAAATGTAACAATTATCATATGTACAAACAAGTTTTAAGGCGTTACATATGAAATCGAAATGCATTTGAATACAACAAAAAATAGTACAATAACGAAAAATGTTCGGTAGCTTTGCATGAACGCTAAAAATCTAAACAAATCCTTTTCTCTATAGATTTCAACGTTGTTTTTAAGTCGAAGACGCAGCATTGAGAGTTTCCAAAAGGAAAATCCGCCAATGCATGATATATTTCAAAGTGTAGAAATCTTAAATACTACTATAGTGTAAGTATGTTACTTTAATACTTTATTCCATTACAAAGAAATAAGCGTGATATGAATATAAGTTTGCTGTCTCGCTACAATATATTTTACAGTTTTATTTATTATAATAAGTTTCCCTATTAAGAGAATGAATGACAGATATGTGCTAATATTTGTATTAGAGTTAATCTATATAAACCAGTATAATGCTACATGCGAAGAGCAATTATCTGCGCAATATAAGCATTTGCAGATGTAGCATGTTATGAAAAGATTCTTTACCTTCGGTAGCATGTTGTTAATATATCTTATAGCAATTTAACTTCTATGTGTGTGTAAAATATTGTATAGAAAAACTCGAGGTTCCCAGAGATGACTGAAAATTGCATGTAGAATGCAAAAATCTTTCTTGCGCTTTCTTACGATAAGACAAGAATTTTTAACTTACGATAAGGCAAGAAACATAAGTATTAATATATCAAATAATTACTATAATAAGAATGATCGGGACATTTGTATGTTGAATTTGCAGAGAAAACAGTGACTATGCAACAGTGAACATCACGTATGTCTTGCATATTGGAGAGTCAGTTCTAATAGAATGGGTACAAAAATTCCAACAAAATGTCTTCAACAAATCCGCACCAACAAAATCAGATGGAAACGTAACAGTAACATTCTTAAGATCTTCTATACACAACGGTATTTGTTTTATATTTATAAACTTCGTGAATGAACAAACTACATTATTTGTACATCTTATAAAAACACATACTGTTCTATCATGCGAAAACAATATCTCATGTACAATTTTCATCTTAAATTTCGCCTTACTTAAATTGGATATTCTGATACAAAATTGAAAATATATACCCGTTTATTAAACTCATTACGTCCTCATTTGTTAATTATACAAAATGACATTTACCTTTGTAAAGAGCTTTTGGCGGGGTTGCTGCACTTTCCATTACCTCTCATGAACAGACTCAATCAAACCGAGTCTGCTAATATTATAAACTATGTGGTGAATTTAACCTCACTGGAATAATTTTAGTGAAAACACAATCACAATTTCAGTTTAAATCTAATTTTTAATAACCAAAGAATTTTCACCACTTTGCTTTTCATTTCACAAATAATTCCATAAATAATTCCTTTAGTCACAAGCTTTAAGTTTTCATACAATATCGAGCTCTGAACAACCAAATATCTTACTTATATACAGGAAAATCACGTGACATTAGTTTTGGCGCCAACATGAAAAACATGAAATAAGGAGTTACAATTTAGTTAAAAGGCATTTTATGTAATCATAATTTAGGCGGGAACAATATTCAAGAATAAATCGTGATTTGGAGCAAAGATTATACAAAACCCTGAAATTAAGGCGGGAAAATATCCATACAAAGAAAGGAGAATATAAACTATTCGTGTCTTTTACGACACTTCTAACAGGAGCGGTAAATAGAGACTTAAGTATTTGCATAGAGATAATTACAAAATAACTAAACAGTCTTTAAATCACAATAACTTTGTAAACAATGTATGATTAAAGTTCTGCATAGACGTGTTTCTTCACAGTACAGTTCTCATTGTTTCATAACGTAAGTCCAATAATCATCTTCATATCTAACAGTGCTGCATATCGGTTGCCAATCACGATGTGTGGTACATTTAAGTCCTGTTCTCGTCAAGACTTCAACTCTCGTTTCTAGCGTATGTCTTTCGACTCCATTTTCATCTTCGTCGCTGCTAATTTCAATAACATCTATGGCCGTACTTCGACTGCTATCGCTCGATGCTCCGCCAAAACTATACCACTGCCTTTAATTTGATCCACAGTGCTCCTTTTCCCAGAATGCACCCACCAACATCACTATGCACACTACTTATATCACTATAGCACGGCTGCACATCACCAACATCACTCTGTGCATCCACTTCCTGTTGCATTACACGACCTTCATTAGCACACACATCATCCTGAGAATCACTACACATCATATCATGCACTTCATTACCAGATTCATTAATACCTGTATTCTCATTATTTACCAGAGTCGTGTCAAAATCCAGTATCACATCATCAGGTGTAACAACATCTTCACCATCAGAAAAGATATTTGATATATATCATCTGATGAAACATCTTCATAGTAACCGTCCTGCGCATAATCCCTGTTAGCTGGTCTTGTGTATAATGTCTTCGCCCTAGCGTCACATTTAGTGTATCCATGTTTTGAAACAAGATGTGGCCACAAATAACTCCTCCTAATGAATTTTGCAGAACAACCGTCTTCAGTACATTCCTAATAAGAAGAACACAAATGTTTTTCGTTCATGTGTCTCTTTAAATTTCTCTTCTGCTTGTAACTTCTATTACAATAGTCGCACTCATAACCCGGCATTTTGAGTTTCAAGGTGAACTGCCCGAGTAACCATACAAGTAAATAAACACAGCCATACTTTTGATTTTCCATCTAACGATCTGGTATACAATGGACCAAAATAATCTAGTCCAGTGTACATAAACGGAGGGGATTCTGTCACACGTGATTTTGGGATTAGTGGCATCGCCGGTGGCTTGTAAGGACCACCCTCGTGACGTCTACAAATTCTACAATTGCGAAGAGTAGATTTAACCGTTGCACGTCCCTGTGGTATCCAAAATATGTACCGTATACTGCGTGCTGAATGTTTGAGAAACCCCGCAATGGTGTAATTGTTTGTGATGCTTCTCTACTAACAAAATGGTGAGTCGGTCATGTTTTGGCAACAAAATTGCAAATCTGGAACCTTCGCTTAATTCGGCATTATGTAAACGACCTCATCGTAAGAGATCAGTGCCGTCAATATACAAATTTAATTGACGTTGCAGTGTGTTCCTTTTTCTCTGTTCTATTGAATATATCACATCACCAAAATGTTATTGTTGTATGTATTTAATCCAACTGTTTTCTGCTTCTGCAAGTTCTTCGGTTGTGAGAGGGCCTTTTTAGCCCGTTCTTTGTTCTTCTTATTTCGCGATGAAAAGTTTTGCAAATGCAGTAACTCTGGTCAGTTTTGTAATCGAAGTATATGATGTGTGGTCAATCTCAAATGGAGCAATGGGTAATTCTTTCACATTGACATTGCTCCCGACTTGATGACTTTCACAACAATACTCTCCAATATTTGATGTGTACACAACACTTTCTGTTTTCCTTAGATTCCAATCAACTTGCCATGTCTCTTTTGTTTCGTTAAACCTGTTAGGTCCATGCCACCATAGTCCAAGGGTCTCTAAATTGTCTGCACTGGTACCACGTGTCGCAACGTCTGCTGGATTTTCTTCTGATTTAACATACGCGAAATGGAAATCACCACTTTCATTAATTTCACTGACTCTGTTTTTCACAAACACAATTTAGTCCTTCACAGAGTTAATCCAGTTCAGGACACACTTCGAGTCTGTGAATATGTATTTCTGTGATATGTCGAGCACCAACTGACGTTGAACAAACTTCATACACCTGACACCGATCAAAACGCCTAACAGTTCCAATCTAGTATTGAGGTGGTTTTCAAAGGAACTAATCGTGACTTGGCGTAAATCAACTCAATTACAGCATGACGTAGATAAATTGCCTTTTCTGAGGCGTCACAAAAACACATAAGACTGTAGCTTCCTTTGTCACTTCCGCTATTCTCTTCTTTAGTAACACATCTAGGAATCTTTATGCTGGAAACCTTTTTCCATATCTTTCTTGAGTTCAGTCAACTCATTTTCAAATTCTTGTGGTATGACATCATCCCATGCCATCTGATTGCTGCAGAGCCTCTGCATCAGAATCTTGCCCTTAATCAGAACGGGAGAAAATATGCCAAGCGGCAACTCTTTTCAGTATGTTTCGTTTAGTTACTTCATCACTGTTTTAGCTGGTTTCAATGAAATTGTGTCATTGTTCGGGTTCCAACTAAGACCAAGAACTGTCAAAGATTCAGTATCAACTTTGACTTCCTCGGGTAGATATGCGTTGAAAATCTCACTATTTGAACCCCACTCTCGTAAATTCATAGATGCCCTTCTAAACATTTCCTTAGCCTATTTGTAGAATTTGATGCTGTCATAGTCACTATTTGTGCCCGTAATCAGGTTGTCCACATAGATATTGTCTTTAAAAGTTTTGGCAATTTTGTTCTGGTATGTATCTAGATGATGTTGGATTGTTGCTCCGAGTAGGAATGGGCTGGAAATGATCCCGAAAGGCATACGGAAGATTCTGTACTCTTGAATATTTGAAGCATCAAGAATTAGCTTGGTGTAGTCTTTAAACCATAAAAATCGTTTGACATCTCTCTGGTCTGTTTGTATTCCGATCTGCAAGAAAGCCTTTTCAATATCAGCTATTAAAGCAACTTGATGTAGCCGAAATCGCATCAGCATCCCACAAAGATCTTGTAAAGTCACAGGTCCTCGATAGAGACATTCATTCAAACTCACATTCTTTTTTCTAGTTTTCGCCGATGCATCATACACTACTCGAAGTTTTGTGGTGTTTTTCTGTGGAGTAATGACTGGTTGATGAGGGAGATAATGAAACGGTCCATCTTGCTGTTTATGATCTACCTTTTCAATGATGCCTTTGGTAAGCTGATCCTCAATGACATTGTTACACTTTTCTATCAACTCCGGTTTGCTACGTAAGCGTGAAACGGCAGACTTTAATCGTCCCATGGCAAGTTGCTTATTCTTAGGTAGATTGGTCTCTTCTTCGGGTCAAGGCTAGGTAACTTGGTAGCGCCCGTCTTCAAACTTAACTGTTTTCTTGAACTTTCGCAATGAGATTTCGTCATTGCTTCTATGAAGATTATCGGTTATTCCGATTAACTCTAGGTTCCAAAAGTCCTCAAAGTTGGGCTGCGTTTGCATCGATGAATCCAGGCTTGAAAATACACTGTTTCTTGTTACATCGTTGCCGTATGTCATAATCAGCATATTCACTTCTGAATTTGTTTGCGTCGTGCTATTTGCGCGTCCAGTGAGCATCCATCCAAGTTTGGAAGCAAGCAAGTATAAGCCTAGTTGAAACTCTAGTCTGTTGGGAAGAACAATATCTAGATAATAGTCATTGCCAATTAATATTCCTATGGTAGAAGATTCACGCTCTAACGGAATTGTTTCTGCCAGTTCTACACTGTGCATCAAATCATTCAACTGGTATGACAGCGATTGTGGTATAGAATTTCTATGTATCGTTCCATTGATAGTACGTACTATGTTAGCACTAATAGTCATGTAGCTCCCGTTATTCAGTTTCAGATTTGAATTTGTAGATTTCGTTTTAATCACTTTTGAATTCTCACTGCCAAAGGTAGCTAGTCTTAACTCTTGCTCATCATGACCTTTTAATCCCAGTTTCGCAGCTAGCTTTTCAGTTATATACGTTCTTTGAGATCCGGAATCCATCAATAACCTTGTAGTCATTGCTGCTGAGCTGTCTGGATTTACTACCTCCGTTTTTGCTGTTTGCATACGTACCATTTCGTTTGAAGAAATAAGAGCATGTGCTTCACTAATTTCGTCAGTATTTTCTCTCTGCGGCGATTCGGTCATCTCGTCAGCAAGTTGAACACTCGACTTTAATCCAAATTTTTCAGGACAAAAGCTTCTGTGATGGGAATTAATTGCACCGCAGTATACACCTCTTTTGTTTGCCCTACAATCTTTTGACTTGTGCCCAAGAGTTTTGTAAGTTTGACATTTGTCACTCCAATGCTCTTTCTGGCAGTAACGACACTTTGTAGAGTATGTTTCTTGCCTTTCCTTTGTCTTTGTTGGATTGTGCTTCCCATTGGTTGACATAAGAGCCTGTGCAGAAGAATTGTAATACCGGGAATTACCATCACTTCAAGTTGGAACTTGTTTCTTTAATCTATTTGGCTTTGTAAATACATTACTTGTTGCTTGATCCGTTGTCCGATTGTTTTGGTTTCTATTCCTTTTTTCTGCACGTTCACGAGCTATGACATAATCACTCAATCTATGGGTCAGTGTTCTAACGGACCATTTCTTATCTGCTCCATTTTGAATCTCTAATTGCACTAGTACTTCCTCTGGTAGCTTTGAGCGGAACATGGAGACGAATACATCTTGATCTATGTTTTGATTCATGACTTCGAGATGTTTCTCGACGTTGTCTAAGAATAATCTCAAACTGCCCACTTTGTTGGTTGCTGGAAATAGATTGATCAGCTGGTTGTAATGAAGGTCAACAATTTCTTGGGTATTACCAAATCTGTCTTTCAGAATGTCAACAGCCATCGTATAGTTTTCACTAGATAATGCTATTCCTGCTACTGCTCTTCTAGCCTCTCCAAACAATTTGGATTTAAGATAATTGAATTTCTCCACGTTTGAAATGTGACTGTTGTTAGGAACGGAACTTTGAAAGGAATCCCAGAAATACACCCACTTAGTTTTGTCACCTCCGAATGATGTCATTTCCAGCTTCGGAAGTTTCACTGATCTTTTCTCTTCTTGTTTCCTTTCTTGCTTGTAAACAAACTCTTGATGTTGTTGTTTCATTTGTGTTGCAATAAGATTCTGCATATCTTGTTGTAATTTTATTAGCACTTCATTTGTTTCAGTTTGTGAAACAGTTGGTTTCACATCCTGTTTTTGTTTCGCAGATTCCAGTTTGCTCTTGAACTCCTTTAGATCCAAATAGAATTTCATAGCCGCAGAACACAGCGCACAATCATCACTCACTATTTTCTCCGTTTGATCATGGTCTGCTACTTCCAATGCAGCTGCTAACTTTTCACTTTGACACTCTAATTTATCATTATACGACTTAATTTTCTCAATGTATTTCACAACTTTTGCGATTTGCTGTTCTATATCAATTTCACCTAGTTCAGCAAACAACAGTTCTTTTGCTTCGTCGAGGGAATTATTTAGAATGTTCCTGTATCGGGTTCTAACCCCTTTTAAATAGGTAAGATTTGCCATGATAATCACAAAAGTGCACAATCACAGATAAAATGTTCTCTACTTATCTGGATCGAGTTGTTTTTTTATATCCATGAGTTCTCCTTGTTTAGAATAATCCTTGTTATATTCCATATGTTTTAATGATGTTATCCGGTTCGCGGGACCAAACAATGTGGCGAATTTAACCACACTGGAATAACTTTAGTGAAAACACAATCACAATTTCAGTTTAAATCCAATTTTTAATAACTAAAGAATTTCACCACTTTTAAATATCCACATTGCTTTTCATTTCACAAATAATTCCACAAATAATTCCTTTAGTCACAAGCTTTAAGTTTTCATACAATATCGAGCCCTGAACAACCAAATTATCTTACTTATATACAGGAAAATCACGTGACATTAGTTTCGGCGCCAACATGAAAAACATGAAATAAGGAGTTACAATTTAGTTAAAAGACATTTTATGTAATCATAATTTAGGCGGGAACAATATTCAAGAATAAATCGTGATTTGGAGCAAAGATTATATAAAACCCTGAAATTAAGGCGGGAAAATATCCATACAAAGAAAGGAGAATATAAACTATTCGTGTCTTTTACGACAAACTATCACAACAGCAACTATTAATTTATACACGGTGCATTGGTATGCATTTATACGAAGTTTATTGCTCTCATTGAGAGACGCATAAGTGCATTTTATTGATCGGAAATTGATATAGAAATAACATCACTTAGAGAGTTAACTTGTAATGATGATTAGCAATTATTGGTTTGAAAGGAAACCAGGCTCATTGTTTTAGTTTAGTTCTCTCGGATAGAAATATCTAATTTACCTAAAAGAAATAATTAAACTAGTCAATTACTCTTATTAATCTTCAAAATGGTGAGCAATAATACCATTTAATATATGACATTTATGGTGCCGTTTGAAAATGCTATCTATTTTTTCATCATACAGTCATGTTAACGCCTTCTCTTTAAATCTTAAAAAAGCCTTGCCCTTTTTGCCATCAGTAAAAATATGTATTCTCTTCTTTTAATTATTGCCTTCGCCTGTAAAGCGAAAATTTGTGTTTTTATTTTCAGATTTGGAGTTAAATCTTTGCACTATTCCAAACAGAACTAACTGTGATTTGTCATCAACAAACTGTACAGTGCACAATGGAAGCTACAGCTGTCCGTGTAAATCTGGATATCATACACGACTGGATGATTATCATTGCAAAGGTTAATATACATGATAACGACTTTATCTAAAGAAATCTAAGACAGTTTGATTCGAACAAAAGTTCTACAAATATATTATTATTTGTTTGAAGCAACAATGGTGAATGGTTTTTGCACTAGTGCGGAACTACATTTAAACGCGATAGAATACAAGTTATAAATATTTAGATATTCGTTTGCAGAAAACACGTCACTCAATAAGACAACGTTTTCAAGAACCTGGTTTACGACCATTCAATTTGATATCAATCAAATTTGTCTTTTTCCAGCATAAGCATTGCCACATCTACGAGGGCTGGGGAGGGACCTCGTAACTTTTACCCTTTATCTCTTACTTCTAACTTCTTGATTTTTACTACTAACCTCTATCCTGTTACTTCCATGTTGTCACTTGTTGAATAAATAATTCAGAAAAAGCAGTTTTTACTGTTGAAGTTAACGGCATTTTCTTCAACGGCGAAATGCTCATAGAGAGTGATCCTAGAGTAGCTTTCATGCTGACTCAATAGTAGTACGTTTTTATAAAAGGTGGTAAAATTATTTGATGATAGACCCAGTTCCAGTTGTAGGTATATATCTAAGATCCATTTCTCAAGGTCACTTGTATCTTTTATACGTAAAAAAACAACATGTTGGTCTGAAGTTGTCATAGGTTTCAAAAAAGTAAATTAAGTATTTTTAAAGATATTGGCAAAATAGCATATTTCTGGTTAGCATTTTCGTTTGAAGTAAAGTTTAACGTCATGCCTCATTTGGCGACCTTCTAGTTTTTTATGTTGCAGGAAGACCCCAAGTGCCCCGCCGAGCAATATTTCAGACAAGAGCATACACCTTAGTATAACTATTGACCTTCTGTTAGTCAGCTCGATGACTTCCTCAAATTATCATATTATATACCACTAGCGAGTTTTCGAACCTTAAGTGGTGAGGGGTAAGTGATGCACAGTTAGTGGCTTTAATCACTCGGCGGGGATGTCTGTTTTACTTGACTTTGATATTTAATGTTTCAGCTCCAAAATCATGCATATGCCAGCATATATGGTCCATGTTTTTAAAACGCATTATATAGTTGATGTATTAGACGTTCGAGTTCTAAAGAACATGTTTCATTTTGTTCCATATTTCAACTCTAGATATAGATGAGTGTACCGAAAAAAATGTTACGTGCAATTCAGGAAAATGCACCAATACAGTTGGAAGCTGGAAATGCGATTGTGATGAAGGGTCGGAGTTTAGACGGATTAACGACAGTTTTGGTGAATGTGGAGGTACACGCACTTACACCTATATTTCTAAAATGAAAAGATAATACTACATACAACTCCGTTGCATAAATCATATACCCCGATATTCTGCAAACTAGATATCATATTTTGTTCAAATATTATTTCAATTCCACACATGTAATTTAGTGACAAGATGTTGAACATTTTACATATATTTCATGTAATAAAATCGAGATATTCCTTCGGAAGTAAATAACACAACATAGCAAAGAAATAGCAGACTCTGTTTGATTGAGTCTGCTTATGAGAGTAAACGTCTTTCATACGTCAAGTAAGATTTCAGAAAAAAATGGTTGAATCACTTGAATAAATTGGTCAATTATTATAACAACAAAGTCAAATTTTAACATGCTCAGAGGTTCAATAGATGATATGGAAATGAAAGTGGCTGAAGTGCGCAGTAAGTTTAGCACTATATTGGGAGAATATATTTTATGGAACAAAGTATAAAAACAGTTAATATAAAAGCATTTATTTTAATCTTTCGTGTCTGTTTCCTAAATGATAAAGAACTAAAAACTTGATATTACACAAAAAAGTTTTTGACGCGTCATCATTTTCTGTATATTAATGAATGTTGCCACTTTTATTTAAGATATTGACGAATGTAAGTACAATGACAGTTACGTATGCAACTTTGGAACATGTCATAATCATAAAGAAGGATGGAATTGCATTTGCGAAAATGGTTATCACCCTCAAGAAATAGTACCAAATAAAATTTACACATGTGTCGGTAAGCAGTAATATAGTATATTTTCTCACAGAGTCACTTCTTGTTCTCTTGCTGGATTCTAAAATTTGTTACTTCATTTTGTAGTAAAAACATATTTTCTTCTATAAGCTTATGCGTTATTATTGCTCTAGATTTTAGTGCATCAGAAGTGTATATATATGAAAATGTTATTTTGACTGTACATTTATATAACTATATATGTGCACAGTAAACGTTACATTTTATCACTTGATGTCTTTATTATAGATATCGATGAATGCATAAACGACAATGTTTGTTCTCACGGAGGTACCTGTGTAAACATTCCTGGTAATTGGACCTGTGAATGCCCAGTTGGATTTCAAGTGAATAGAGTAAACAAATCCTTCATTCAATGTAAAGGTACGAACCACAAAAACTAATTACCTTTTTTATTCCTTTTGTGATGTTACAATACAGTTATTGTAGTATACATTAAGATGAGGATTTCTATACATCGGACACATGTTAGTCTATTTTGTTGTATCTTCGTCTGAACCCTAAATCTTATATAGGTAGATGAAAAAGTCTGCCAGTAGAAATAAAAGAATTTTTCTCCTCTAAAGTTTACATATGATTTTTGTTTCTCTTTAAGTGCGAAAAAGGCTTTTTGATGATTGTTTTTGAAGTTTGCGGTATATTGACATTTTTCGAAGTGTAAAGGCAACTATTAATAAGTAGGGTCACGTCCTTGGTGCTTTCAGAGCATAATTAAGTTTGAGCGAGTAGCCTACATCGGATTTTCAATCTTTAGGCAAACTTTAAACGGACAGAAAAATGACGGTTGCAACAAAAGTGCTGAAGACATATCATTAGTATAAGCAAAAGCAGCGTACGTAGGTCCGGAGTTAACAAAAGCTCAAAACGTGCTGACAAATGTATACATAAACTGTACAGCATCTAAAATATGCGCTTCAAAAATATACACTTATAGCATAAACTGGCATTAATAATCCTAATGCTTTCTGTTGCGTTTAGGACTTTTTAAGTACATATTTCTGAACTTTCGAATAACTCTTGCTCATTTCTCTTTAGATATCGACGAATGTATATCCGGCTATTTTGTTCAAATAATGGTACTTGTGATAATGCACACTGTACAGCATCGAACATGTATGCTTCTAAAATATACAAGTATATCATAAATTGGTATAAATATTCCTATTACTTTTTATTGCAGTGATTCTCCATATGGTTTTTCAGGGTTTCCACTGGCCCTAATATTTTTTTTCGCCACAAAATATTGATGTCAGTGACGCATTTAAGGGGGAGGGAGGTGTATTCTCTAACGTACCGCGCATGTTGCAACAATTTGTCATTTTTTTAGTTTATTTCATTTTTTAATTGTTTAAACTTTTATTGGAGGTGGGGGGTGGGGGGTCAGGGCGCTCTCCCTCTGGAAATTTTTGAAATACAGGCATGAAATCATGGCCTCTGGTGCATTTTTAGATCCAAAAGTTTTAGGTAATGGAGGGGTTAGTACCCTGTTGATGAGAGGGAGAGGGGGTCAGGGGGAAAATCATGAAATATAGGTATGGAATGGTGGCCTCTGGTGCATTTCTGGGTCTAAATTTTGAAAAAATATTATTATTATTCCTTTGCCAAAATAGTAGGTGCATCTTTGATGAGTATAGGCCACTTCTCAGCTAACTGGGGGAGAGTGGGGGTGGGGGTTGGGGGTGGGGGCTCGAGCCCCTGAAGCCGGACCTGGAATTGCATTTCAAATAAAAGGACTTTATAAATCAAGATATACATATCACTGTATTTTGCATCTGGCAATTTGATTTAAAATCAACAATACATTTGCATTAATCGGAATTTGTGGTCGCAAAAATGTGTGACAAACGGAAAAAAAAGGCAATCAAGACTAGCATTATTTATAAAATGAAAACTTATAACTTATTTTCTATGGCCAGAGTTAATTTTTACCATTGATTTCTGCTTGTTTATCGCAGTTTTTCAGTGGAATTTGCCAAAATCAATCTACGATCATGATTTAAAAATTATTGGAATTTATCTCGGATGTCCCGTCAGTCGTTCATTCCAAAGTTTTGCTACAAAATATAACTTAGAAATGGCTACTTTGACACTACTTTTTGTTTCTGAACTTTTGACTAATTTTTTTCATTTTTCCTTTAGATATCGACGAATGTAAAGACCCATCTAGCTATATTTGTTCAAATAATGGTACATGTGCTAATAGTCTAGGTAGTTGGTCATGTCACTGCGCAGATGGCTTTAAAGAGGTTCGAAAAACCGAACATTTTTTTGAATGCAAAGGTATGTAAATCTTACATAATTTATTCAAGGACTACGTAGGATTAACATGAAAAGGTGGCAACAAATTCTTAAAGTCAATGACAAAAAACATGTGAAATCAGATTCCTTTACTACAATGGTTGCAAATCTGATTACAAATGTTAGCTTTGTTAAAGGTATATAAATCGTTTACGAATTACCTGGAAAACACACAATTCAAGAAACCAGTGTTACAGTCATAGGAATCGTGTTCAAATGTTTTATAAAGGAACCCTACGTCAAAAAGTTAATTTACCGTCAGTCAAATGTTTAGAGCGTAGTAAATCTTGGAAAGCAAAATGAATTTTGAAACGGAGTGTTCCTTTAAAAAGTTTTGATGACGACAGTCTTGATTTAGTGGTGCTTTTGTACACAAAATGGCAAAAATATTTAAACCATGGGAAGTATGGGAACATGTATTGTGTAACTGTTAATGTTTCAAGCTTTTTTGCACCAGAAATCGGTTTAATCAGGGAAAGTTAGTTTACATGTTGTAATTCACTTACAATTAGGCCAGTTTTTACAGCAAACCGTACGTAGTCCTTGATTATTGAAATATAACGATGGATAATATTTGACAGGACTGTGTTCTTTGAATGTTTGTTGTTTTTCTTGTGTTTTTTTCCTGTTAGACTTTAATCATTGTATTTCACAGTTTCAAAACAGTGCAATGTTTTATATCAAAATACAGAAATACACATGGATGCATAATATATGACGATGTAGAGGTATATAAAACACACAAATACCCCAAAAATATGCTGTTCGTATATTTCTTCTTGCAGTTACTATTGAGGTTATGTTTGAACAACAAAAAGTAAATTGAATAGCATAACCAGAGAAAATGTTTTGCTTTTCATTTCTCACCAGCGACTTCTGTAGCCTGAATTTCAATGACTTGCACCTGTATATATGTAAAAATTCAAGAATACAACATATGTAAGCATGCCTTAATCAATGTAATTTAGATACCGACGAATGCTTCGACTTTGAGAAAAGTAACAGCACAGGCGAACGTTGTGTACATGGTTCATGTGTCAATACCATCGGATCTTGGAATTGTAAATGTCCTCCAGGTAGAACGTCGCAGAGGCTTGGAAATAACACGTACGAAGCATACAGATGTCAAGGTAAATTTTGTATTGAAGTATATTACATCACATCGATCATTTGCAACCAATACTTTATATACATGCAAGTTGCAGCAAAAGGAAGCTCCGCGCCAAACAAAGCAGTGTATGTAGTACTGATAGAACAGTAGGTGATATAACAATGCTGGTGTCTTGGTTGTATACCCTGATGGGGTTTCATGAATGTAGGATAAAAACATTGCCTTTGTAGTGTGAGAAGAATTTTTATTGTTGTATTTAGTGCCATAATTATTGACCGTAGCCCATATATGAAAATGACTTTAATAAATTATTCTTAGTTTTGGTATATTAAATGTAATGTATTGTGTACTTGTTTACACAAGGTTGTTATTAAATTCAGTCTTGTGACTTAGTTGTTCATCCGAAATGACCGAGTTTCAAACTTAGCTAAGATGTTATCAATACCATTATTTACCATCGTTGAGCAAATTGCAAATTGGTAATTTGCGTTATGCGATTTACAAAATGCGCAGATTGGTTATCTGCGTGTATCGTTTACGTATTATTATACGGAAACGGAAAAAAAACAACACACCGGGCAAACTATTTGGATACGCTTGACACATTTAAAATAATACTGGTAAGCATCGGTCTGTGCTCGAGAAATGCATATTCACATGTTTTATACTTTATAGAAAAACACACTCATCGAAACTATTCTTTTCTGGCACATTCAGCAAACTAAAAAGGAAAGTTCCGACAAAAATGCTTCTTTCTGCTCTTTGATTTATTTCCTGTTTCTATCCTTCTTATGAAACTTATTTTTCTCGTTTGTGTTTTTAAATCTGATGCTATCATTATGTGCCTGGTCAGACATTAAATAAGAATTTTAAATTTTTCACATCGAAAGGATAAAAGATAACAGGCAAGGGAAGATTTCCTGGAAGCACAGAACACCACAAACACAGCCTCAGAGCCAGGCGTTTGCAAAGTAGGCCCACAACAAAAAGAAGCTGTAACTACGAAAGACCCGTGGTGACACTTCAACTTCATTATTTCACGATTTCTGCTTCATGATTTCACGATTTCACGATTTCCACTTCATGAATTCACGATTTCACGAATTCACGATTTCACGAAAAAACTTCACGATTTCTTGATTTCACGATTTCATGATTTCACGATTTCTTGATTTCATGATTTCCACTTCATGAATTCACGATTTCACGATTTCTGCTTCCTGAATTCACGATTTCCACTTCTTGAATTCACGATTTCACGATTTCCACTTCATGAATTCACGATTTCCACTTCACTATTTCACGATTTCAACTTCACGAATTCACGATTTCCACTTCACGAATTCACGATTTCACGATTTCAACTTCATGAATTCACGATTTCCACTTCACGAATTCACGATTTCCACTTCACGAATTCACGATTTCAACTTCACGAATTCACGATTTCCACTTCACGAATTCACGATTTCACTATTTCCACTTCATGAATTCACGATTTCAACTTCATGAATTCACGATTTCAACTTCACGAATTCACGATTTCAGGAATTCACGTTTTGAAATGCACAATTTCAACTTCATGAATTCACGATTTCCACTTCACGAATTCACGATTTCAACTTCACGAATTCACGATTTCGACTTCACGAATTCACGATTTCACTATTTCCACTTCATGAATTCACGATTTCACGATTTCAACTTCATGAATTCACGATTGCACAATTTCAACTTCATGAATTCACGATTTCCACTTCACGAATTCACGATTTCAACTTCACGAATTCACGATTTCGACTTCACGAATTCACGATTTCACTATTTCCACTTCATGAATTCACGATTTCACGATTTCAACTTCATGAATTCACGATTCCACTTCACGAATTCACGATTTCCACTTCATGAATTCACGATTTCAACTTCATGAATTCACGATTTCCACTTCACGAATTCAAGATTTCACGATTTGCACTTCACGAATTCACGATTTCCACTTCACGAATTCACGATTTCACGATTTCAACTTCATGAATTCACGATTTCCACTTCACGATTTCACCATTTCAACTTCACGAATTCACGATTTCACGATTTCAACTTCACGAATTCACGATTTTCACTTCACGAATTCACGATTTCACTATTTCAACTTCATGAATTCACGATTTCCACTTCACGAATTCACGATTTCCACTTCATGAATTCACGATTTCACGATTTCAACTTCATGAATTCACTATTTCCACTTCACGAATTCACGATTTCAACTTCATGAATTCACGATTTCACGATTTCCACTTCACGAATTCACGATTTCACGATTTCAACTTCACGAATTCACGATTTCCACTTCACGAATTCACGATTTCACGATTTCAACTTCATGAATTCACGATTTCACCACGAGAATTCGTGAAGTGGAAATCGTGAATTCATGAAGTGGAAATCGTGAAATCGTGAATTCATGAAGTGGAAATCGTGAAATCATGAAGCAGAAATCGTGAAATAATGAAGTTGAAATGTCACCACGGGTCTTTCGTATGTAACAGATAAATATTACAGACGGGTTGCTTCAAAAATCCAACAAGTACATTTCAATTTTATGCAAATAAATATAGAGGCGAGGAATGGGTAAGGGTACAAAGGGGTGGGGGTGAAGGGGAATGTGGCACAAGGATGAATATTCGAAAGGGAATGCTACGTTCCTTGACCACAGTTACCCTACAACGCAAACCACAGCAGCACAGACACTCGAGTACAAAAGACAAATAGGTGAGGGGGTGGCAGTAATGTCTACCATGCACCCCCACCCCCTAAACTTTTTTTCATAGGTACCAAATTGTTCGGCAGGACCAACTCTTTCAAAATGAAAAAAAATGTTCCCATGAAAAAACTCTTTTGAACTATATATGGTTTCACTGTTTCCATGGCAACCGATCATTTTTGAAAAGGACAACCATATAGATGATAATCAGTCATATCTTGGTCAGGTTTGGTGATTATACAATAGAAATGGTGTCATGGAGTTAAGACATTGGCCTTAAAATAGCAGCATTTTTATGTTAATTAACTAATTTGCATATTCATGAATATTAATGAGACTGCTAAAAATGACAAAATTTTGTTTGAAAATAATATTTTCTAAGATTCAAACCAATTTAAATGTACCAAACAGTTTTGATCTGGTTCTGAAAGTCTCTCAGTGTTTTCTTAAATAGTATTTTGTAACCCTAATGGAAGTTTTGTACTCCAAAATAAGTATGTTTAGCTAATTTGCATAAAATTAACCACTACCACAACCAACGTCTCAGGAAACAAGATACCACTAAAATTTGATAAAATGATATAATTAATTGTCATCAGTGAATAATAATTATGTGAACTATATTGTTTGGAAAAGCTAGGAACCATAACTTGCATCCCAAAGGAGAATAAACCAAAACATTTTTTTAAAAATTGGAGACCAATAACATTCTTGAATGTACTATATAAACTGGCTTCTGGTAGCATCGCAAATAGGTTGAAAAAAAGTGTTAAATTTACTTATTTCAAATGATCAGACAGGATTTGTTAAAGAACGTAATATTGGTGAAAACACGAGGTTACTATATGACATTATACAATATACTGAAGCAAATGATATTTCAGGGCTACTTGCACTGATAGATTTCGAAAAGGCATTTGATTCAATAGTTACCCTTTAACTTTATTGAAAAAAACATTAGATTTCTTTAAATTTAGTAACATGATGAAGAAATGGATCAATATGTTCCTGTATAATACAGAGGTTTGTGTACAACTGAATGGATTTTTATCAAATGTTTTCAATGTTGAACGTGGCTGCAGAGAACGAGACGCAATTTCACCTTATATCTTTATTTTGTGTGCAGAAATTTTAGCTATCAAAATGCGACAATGTAAGGATATTAAGGGAATACAGATTGAAGGTAAAGAATATAAGATTTCTCAGTTTGGTGACGATACTTCTATATTACTAGATGGAACTGACAGGTCTCTGAACTCTACCTTGAATCTGTTAGATAGATTTTCATTGATATCCGGTCTAAAGATAAACTATGACAAGACAAAAATCATTTGGATAGGCTCCCTCATATATAGTACTAGGTCAATTAAAACACGATGGAAACTATCGTGGGTGGGTACTCAATTTAGAGTGCTAGGCCTAGTTTTTGATGTTGGTCTAAATAGAATGTATGACTTAAACTTTAAAGAAAACTTAAGTAAATTGAAAAATAGTATTACATACTGGAAAAGACGTAATTAACACCAATAGGTAGAATAACAGTTGTCAAGGCAATGTTACTTCCTCCGTTGACAAATCTGTTTATAAGTCTGCCAACTCCTGATAAGAATTTTATCAAGAATCTTACTGATATGCTAAATGAATTTGTCTGTAATGGTAAAAATAAAATAAAGAATACAGTGCTTATCAAAGACTACACTGAAGGCGGACTAAATATGATTGATATTCCAAGTTACATCTATAGTCTTAAAATTAAATGGCTAAGAAATTATGTTTGTAATAGCAAGAATAAATGCTATAATTTGGTAAGATCAATATTTGATTTGGAGAAACTTTTTAATTGTGGCAAAACATATGCCCAGATTACTATTGTAAAAATTAAAAATACCTTCTGGATAGTGGTACTGAAGGCTTACATTTGTTACATGGATAAGCTGCCTATTGTTAATACAGCACAGTTACTGAATATGCCACTTTTTTATAATAACAACTTTTGTATAAATAGAAAGCATATCTACATATCTCCATTGTATTCAAAAGGGATAATATTTGTAAATGACATAATTGATGATGATGGAAAGTTTCTAGACCATAACCATTTAAAAGAAGTAACTGGAAGGCCGCTTAATTTCCTCCATTATTTTGGCTTAAGAAATGATGTAATTATATAACTAGTTATATCAAAAAAATAAAAATACCTTTAGAAAAAAACAAACAACTCTTAAATCCAAATATTAGTTGTTATGTGCATCCCATTCTATATATATATAAAAGACATATATAAATAAATTTTTATATAAAACTCTTACCAAAAAACGAAGATATACCAACAAGTCAAACGAAGTGGGACTGCTTAAGTAAAAATAGTATAAATTGGAGCCTAATGTATAGTTATGTTTTTAAGTGTACAAGAGATACATACATACAGTGGTTACAAACGAGAATGTAATATGTAATACATAGAATTTTAGCAACACACTCCCTACTGTTTAAAATGAAAATTAAGAATAATAATTTGTGCACTTTTTGTCAGAGCCAGGAGGAAACTTTAATCCATCTCTTTTGGGAATGGTCTAAGGTTAAATCAATCATACAACATATAATAAATGAATTTGAACACTTTGACCTAAATTGTGAAATAAGTAAGTTGACTGTTGTGTTGGGATCTGGGAGAAAAGATTACATGTTAGATTTTTTTTTTTAGAAACAAAAATGTATATATACTTATGTAAACGGAACCAAGTTATGCCTAGCATCGTAGGTTTAAGATATATCAAGCCTCAAACATGACTGAATTAGAGTTTATGTTAACTACATTTGAATTGTGATTTTTAAACTAAATAGTACTTGATATTGTACAATGGATATAAAACCTATATATATATATATATATATATATATATATATTATTAAATAGTTACCAAAAATCTTATCAACCTTTTACAGTAATGTGAAAATCTGTAGCATTCTTTATTCTTTGCACTGTATACAATATTTATATTTTTTGTTGTATTTTTTTCTCTCGTTTTGCTCTCTTCTGCACCATATAAAAGGGGGTATTGAATCTGTATAGTTACATATATGTTATATTGAATAATGAGTACATGTAGTTCCTTGTTAAAATGTTATTGTAGTCATTGAAAAGCCATAGAGCTTGTCTGTAATTATTTATATGTCATATGTCTTATGTAATAAAAACATTATCCCCCTAAAAGAAAAATTTAAAAAAAATTTAAAAAATTATGTGAACTATATTGTTTGGAAATGTAGTTTTTTTGAAGGAGGAATCAGTATGTAACATACTTTACACATGTTACGGTACCATTTCAATAACCTTGTTTTATTACATCAATTATTAAAAAATATAGATCAGACAGTTTTGACCTGGTCTTAATGTCTCTCAGTGGCTTTTAGAATAGTATTTTGTTACTTTGCAAGTAAATATTTTTTTTCTACATTAGGTATTTTAGCTAATTTGCATAAAATTAATCTATGCTAAAACAGACATCTCTGGAAAGAAGATATAACTAAAACTAAACAACATGATGAAATAAACAGTGATCAATAAATTTGTGTTATTTGAGCTATATCATATGAAAATATAGTGTAAATACTTATTTGAAGAAGGAATATGTTTGTAACATACTTTACACATGTTATGTTACCATTCCAGTAATCTTGTTTTATTGTATCGGTATTTTCTCAGAAAATAGTAGAGGAATATTTAGTTATTAAATACTCTTACAAAATAGTATAATTTCATACTTCTCAAGCAATGGAATTATTTTCATAATGGCACTTTAAAATACGTTACCACTGTATTTTGCTGTATTTAGAAATATATAGGAAGAAATTTGAATCATCGTTATCAGTATTATGATATCATTGGTTTGTTAAAACTTTAAAGTATTAATTCTAACATTCTTTCTTTACTTTTGTCAACCAAGAAATCATCTGAAACATGCCTTACACATACAATGTTTTTTTTTCATTTTGAATAAATGCATCTATCAGTTTGATTACACTAATATCAGTTTCTTCATTATGTTGTTCTTTTATTTGATGGTTTCAATAGTGTTTGTCAATAATTACATTTTACTTTAATTATGTATTCTTATGTATACATTCTATATATATTGATTATGTATAAATCCCTGCTAACAATCATACACTGATAATAGGGTAACAATTGGGACTGCCTTTGATATAAAATGTTTTTAATGGAATATTTATCTTGTTTTGTGTGATTGTGAAGTGTATCCTTGCAGTTATTTACGTGAGAAATAAAGCATTTTGTTTTTGAGTTTCAGAAAAACATGCATTGTATTGAGATATTTACTAGTAAGATATTCACTGTTGAAAAGCAGCACTGAGCAAAAACTAAAACACAAATTGAAATATTCAGGTACTTTAAGTAATCTTTAGATTTAAACTTATGAAATTTTAAAAAGCTGTCAAGAATGTGAACAATATTAAGTGTTAGGAAACCAAAATTGTTAAGAAAACAATTACATAATACTATTAAAAATTTCTAGGAAGATACTGAGTTCCTTCTGAACGACACTTCAGAGTTGCTGAAAACATTTTGCAATAGACTTTACGAAGATCCTTCAGAAGCAAAGAACGCAACCAAGCAAATAAATAGCGAACTCATTTGGATCAAGTCTGTTTATGAGCGGTAATGAAGTCTGAAACACCTATTACGCCCATTAGGACTGCCTTAGGAGGAATTCTGTTTTAGTAAACATGGTCCAAAAGGACCAGAAAATATAACAACACTGAAACCGAGTACGAGGAGACTTTTTACATCATACTATCATATGGCACTTAAAGACTTTTTTGTGATAGCAAATATTTTTAAGATGATCCTTTGGAAGCATAACAACACAACTAAGCAAAATAACAGCCGACTTGATTTGATTGTGTCTGTTCGTTAGATGTAGTGAAATGTGAAATTGCCTTAACACCAGCTCTAGCTTAAACAGTGTCCTGTTATAGTAAAATTGTATGGATTAGTTAAAATTTGAATCTAAAATCAGATGAAACGTCTGACAAATATTAACTGCACACAATTAAGGCAGAAGTGTTACAAGAATCGCATTCTGCACGTCTTGATTAAGATGTGACTTACGATATTTTCACTTTACTGTTACCTAATATAGCATATTTTCTCTCTTGTTGGTTAGCTGTTATGAATAATATGTTGTTTTATAACATATTATTTATAAAATAGAAAGCAACTGACAAAAGAAGATCATAGGCCCTCAAAACACACTTTATTTTTAGCTCACCTGTCACATAGTGACAAGGTGAGCTTTTGTGATCACCCTTCGTCCGTCGTCCGTCGTCAGTCCGTCCGTCCGTCCGTCAACAATTTCTTGTCTGCACGATAGTGGTTTCATTTATGATTTTATTTTAACCAAACTTGCACACAACTTGTATCACCATAAGATCTCGATTCCTTTCTTGAACTGGCCAGATCCCATTATGGGTTCCAGAGTTATGGCCCCTGAAAGGGCCAAAATTAGCTATTTTGACCTTGTCTGCACAATAGCAGCTTTATTTATAATTTGATTTTTACCAAACTGGCACACAACTTGTATCACCATAAGATCTTGGTTCGTTTTTTGAACTGGCCAGATTCCATTATGGGTTCCAGAGTTATGGCCCCTGAAAAGGCCAGAATTAGCTATTTTGACCTTGTCTGCACAATAGCAGCTTCATTTATGATTTGAATTTAATCAAACTTGCACAAAACTTGTGTTGCCATAAGATCTCACTTCCTTTGTTGAACCGGCCAGATCCCTTAATGGGTTCCAGAGTTATGGCCCCTGAAAGGGCCAAAATTAGCTATTTTGACCTTCTCTGCACAATAGCAGCTTCATTTATGATTTGATTTTAACCAAACTTGCACACAACTTGTATCACCACAAGATCTTGGTTCCTTTCTTGAACTTGCCAGATTTCATCATGGATTCCAGAGTTATGGCCCCTTAAAGGTCCAAAATTGGCTATTTTTGGCTTTCGCAGCCATATAGAGACTTCATTTATGGTTTTATTTGATACAAACTTCCAAAATATCTTCAACAACAATAAATCTTGGATTCCATGACAAATCAGATCCAATCGTAGGTTCCAGAGTTATTTTATATCTGATTACCTCCCCTGATTGTAATCAAAATGGATT
The DNA here is from genome assembly GCF_021730395.1 of Mercenaria mercenaria. Lineage (NCBI taxonomy): Eukaryota > Metazoa > Mollusca > Bivalvia > Venerida > Veneridae > Mercenaria > Mercenaria mercenaria. The sequence goes on from NW_026463842.1 coordinate 33,206, forward strand.
TATATCAGTAAGTACTTATAGGACTTATTTGAAATTTCATTATTGTCATTAGTTGGACTGAGCCAATCAGGGTAGATAACTATGGACTGATTTTATGTCAAATTACCTCCCTTTATTTCAAATTAAAATAGGTATATCTCCGTAACTAATGAAGATACTGATCTGAAAATTTCATTTATGTCAACAGATTTATTTGGCAGATCATTCTTTTGTTCACTTACAATAATTTTCTTTTTAATTACTTCCCTTTTACGTTACTATAAATAGCTTATTTTAGTAACTTTTTTATTATTGGCCGTAGGGAAAAACCGAGACCACTTTTCTGTGGTATAACATGGATGGTACCTCCAATTTTTAGGTGTATTTTGACATATCTGTACCTTGTAAGAATATTTCTTTCTTTTTGGTTAAATTTCTTTCCTTTGTTGTTCCTGTCCTTTGGACTTAGATATTTTTTTCTGAGGACCTTCTTGTCCTCAAGTGCAATGATAACAGGTGAGCGATATAGGGCCATCATGGCCCTCTTGTTTATGAATGACATTTGATTACACTTTGTTTCTGAAGCAATTTGTATCATGCTCTCGAATTTCTTGCTACAGTTTGAACTTTTGTCAGTGACAGGTCATGCCTTTGTCATAACCTTATGAACGTAACTTAATTGATAATCAAACTTTATTTGTTATGATTTATGCATAGTTCCTCTTGGTAGTGGTAGTGTTTCTCTTAATGTTCCGGCATATCCAGGAATATTCCACCACATAATACAATTTAGTCCTTGTCTGTACAATTTAAAATATTAAAAAAAAATATTTTATATACTCTGTCATTCTTGTAAATGTTTAAAAATGACTACAATAGTCTTCTTTATTTCATATCTATAAAGTTTTATATATTTCTTATATCTTGATTTGGTATCACTAAAACAGTTTTGTCAACCCGGTAAAAGTTTTAAAGCTAAAATTTTTACTTTAATATCTGCACACAGTTTCTTTTGTTTATTAGTTTTGTTTTAGCACCACTTTGCAACAGAAATTCATTCATGTAATGTTGATCAGTTAACCTAACAAGTGTCCCTGGATTCCCTATAGGCAAGTGCTAAGTTCTCCGTATTATACAGATGTAAGTATGTTGACTTCAGACACGATATCTTTATTGAATCGTCATAGAGAGCAAAAGCCAAATCCAGATATCTGACTCAAGACCCTATGATTCGTCCTATCGAGCTAGGGTTGGTTTAATATATGTTCTTATAATGCTAATATTTCTAATATTCAAAAAATACTTTTTATAAAACTTGATTTTTACTCACAAGAAGACTACACATATCAGCTGTATGATCGAAATATTATGAACGCACAGATGGATATTATTGTAAGTTTCATTGAAATTCCATCTAAAAGTGTCGGCGATATATGGCCTTTTTGTGTCGGTTCGCCGTAAAATCCAACTCACTCACTCACTCCATCTAAAATTATAGTTACATGGATGGTGCAATATATATTTTAGGCAATTTCTGGCAATTTCTGAAATAACAGAAAAAGACCTTCTTAAGACTTACCGTTAACAGTTTAAAGAAATCAGTATGTGACAATTTGGGCTTCAGTTTCTTCTTAAATATCTTTTTAAAAGTAATGGTAGTGGTAACGTATTTTAAAGCGTGTTACAGAAAAAAATCACATTGTCTGACAAGTAAGGAAGCATATTGTATTATTATAGTACAAAATAAGTAATATTACTTGTGTTTCTGGAATATTTTCTAAATAATTGATGCATTACAACAAGGTTACTTGAAGAGATTTTGATACAATGTAGAGGAAAAGCGATAATTGGAGTTTCATCATCCCGTCGGCGCTATATAAGATTGAGAAAACATTTGCTTCTGTCATATTCCTTTTGTATTACATAAAATATTACATTTCCTTGAAGAAAACGACTAGGCTGCCAGAATATAAGAATAGGTCCTTGTATTTTCTTCTTTTATTTCTGAAAAATTAAGGATAACTTCAGCATAGGTACAAACGTGCTTTTTGAAATGTTTAGAATCTTTAAACAAAAAATTCCGTAACTTGAAATTTTGTATTACCAAGCAAGGAATACATACACAATTTTTAAAAATTTATTAGTACACAACTACAGAATAAACTACTGGATTTAAAACATTTAAACATGTTAAACAGATATTGTTCTATTACTGTCAGCAGCTCTCCTCTTTCAAAGTATAGCATTTACTCTCTTACTATGTGATATTTTACTTAAAGATACCCAATGCATATCTTTCACTAAAATATTTTATTTTTAGATATTTACAAATGTTTCAAATCTTTATAAGATGTATTTAAATTTATTAACTAAATAAATTAAGTTTGCATATACAGCTACATTTATAATTAAATGCCATGAAATAACAATGGCATGTTGAAAAAAGGCCATGATTTTAGTGGAATATACTGTGTTTATCTATACATGTATACAGTTTGTACTATTTTAAGCCTAATACATAATGCTATTAATATGCAGAAACGAGTTAATTTTATGTTTACATACACTATATAAAGAATATTTTAATGTTTTTAAATACGATTTTTGAATCTAATATACCTTTAATGATTATGAAAATGTTTATATAGATGGTTGATTTCGTTTCTTAGGTGACTTCCAGTATATTGGCCAGATTGAATTCCTATGGCTTAAAGCAACTGTTGAAAAGAAAACAATAAACGATTTCTTAAATAAAACGGTAAGTTGATTTAACAGATACTTTCGCTGACATTTAACAAATAAGCAACACAATTTAATTATCATATGTACAAACAAATTTTACAGATTTTTACAGATTTTATTAACTATCACAACAGTAATCTTTAAGTGCAGTGTGGCGGCTGTTAAAGTCTCCCCGTATTTGAAATCAGTGTAGTTATATTAGTTTATATCTGGTCTCATGAACAGACTCAGTCAAACCTGGTCTGCTATTATTCTTCTTCGTTGCTTCCATAGGATCTTTTAGCAGATTTGATTAAATTACACCGTTGCATATGAAACAGAAATGTATTTAAATACAAAAACAATTTTGCAATAACTGAAATGAACAATAGCTTTGCATGAACGCTAAAGAACTGACTTCATGTTTTTCTCTATAGATTTCAAGGTTGTTTTTAAATCAAAACCACGACAGTGGAAGTTTTAAAAAGGGAAATCCACCGATGCATGATATATTTCTAAGTGTAGAAATCTTAAATACAACTATAGAGTAAGTATGTTACATTGATAGTTAATTCCATAATGAAGAAATAAACTTGATGTAGCTATGTTAATTGTCTCTTGCCAAGATACGATACAGTTTCTCATGCAAGTTTCACTATTATGTGTATGACTGACAGATATGTTACAAAATAACTTTGTTCACGTTAACCTGTAAACCAGCATATCTAATGTTTTCTTTAATCATCTACGAACTTCTAAGCTTTTGCAGAGGTAGCACGTTAATGTATTTTATAGCACTTTAATCATTTAAGCATTTCAATGTTCATTTTTAAGTGATGTAGAGCGTACTAGAAACCGAGGTTCCCTTAGATGAGTACAAATTATATGTACAAATATCAAATACAAAAATCCTTATTTTTATGTTACGATAAAGCAAAACATTAACTTATCTATCAGATTATCCCTCTGATAAGAATGATCGGTTTATCTGCATTTTAATTTTCAGACGGAACAGTGGCTATGTTGGAGTGAGTGTCACATATGTCTTACATATTGGAGAGTCAGTTCTACCAGAATGGGTACAAGAATTCCAACAAAATGTTTTCAACGAATCCGCAACTGTAGGAGTAACAGTAAAATACTTAAGATCGTTTATACACGACGGTATTTTCTTTTAAGTTTCTATCTTCTTGATTGAACAAAACACAAAATATTGTACACTTCGTTGTATGAAAATATTCTGTTCTATCATACAATTAAAAATAAGTAAGGGTAGATTTCCAGGAAGCACAGAGCACCCCAAACACAGCCATATACAGGGTGGGTGATCAACTGTTATGATCACATTGTGCTCACTGTAATGACTGCCGCCCTGGGCTAGAAGATTGTCAGAATAATTTGTATATCTGATATATTGATAACGTAATATTTAAGCACAGATAGTGCTTGACTCTCTTTTCATGCTATCATTATTGTTGAATTGCTGTTAACAATAGGATTTGGGTCATTTGTGCCTGATTTGGGTTCATCAAGTCGATAGCTGGATCCCAGCATCACACATTATGTCATATACAACAGTTAAAGGGAACCAGATATTTGGTAGAGCAAGTACTTGTTGTAAAATACTATGTATAAATTTGGACCAATCAAAACACGTTCTATAAATAGCACCAATCAAAGCTCACGTCTGCTAAGGTATAAATAGGTAGATGGATGACAGAGAGATCATTCTGTATCCAGCGATAGAAGAAGGCACATCGAGGATTGAACTAATAATTTATCCCAGTACCTTGATGAGGAAGTTATTGCAACTACACTGTCAGGGCGGATAAATTATTAAAAAGAAAATAGTTTGAAGTTCATAGACTAAAGAAGAGTTGCAGAATTTCAACAAGGTTTCGAGCTATAGGTCCAGCGCATAGGAGTTTTACCTCAAAGCTAGTTGAATGCTATAGACGATAGCAAATATAGGCTGAGACAGAGACCCAGAGATTGGTAATCTACTGAGATAGTAGGAGAGTTCCAGCTCATAGACGGTTCAGCGTTATTGGCAAAGTACAGCCAAGGCATAGGGGATATACCTATATGGCGTTGAAAACTACATATGATAGCATATAAACGCTGAGTATCCAGGAGTCAGGGCGATCATAAAGAGTTGTAACTTCAATTAAGAGGACAGATGCCGAGCATCTATGCGATAGGATCATTTAGGCAAGGTAGCCAGAGGAAAATTTTATATACGAAATATTTGGTATCACCAGCTATACGTTTTAACAAATGACATTCTGTTTCGTTTGTAAGCTAGTCTAAGACATAGTCACCTTAGCGATTGGACCCATTTCATTGTTCAAGATACTAAATGCGTAGGCACTTCCCTGGGTCATATAACTCGTATCCTGACAAAGGTATTTTGTGTTTTTCTACTATTTCGTGTCACATTTAAATGTCTTTTGCCGACTATGTTCTAGCCAGCAACTTTCCGGCTCCGACGATGTATAATGCTACAATGTGTCTGTTGCTGTTTTCCATTTACCGTGCAGAGAATTCCGAAACGATGATTTTATTCTTGAAAAGTATTGTAACAGTGAGTCATAAATTCAAAGTAAAACAGTTTTTGTATTTAGACAGGCCTGTTATTGGTAAAGTTGATGAAAAGGGCACTGCGATCTAGTGTTTTCTTCACGCACGACTTGTAAGTGTTTAAACATGTTTTCTATTACGTTTCAGGGATACATGTCTGAATTTTGTCCAATTATCGTATATAGCAAGTAATTCCAATCTTCTACCTAATAACGATTTTTTCAAGTGTTTAGTGTTGCAATAGATTAAGATATAACAGTACTAAATAGGTAACTAAGCAGCACTTTCGTGCTAAACAGATCCTGGGGAAAAGTAAACTCCTCATTTTTCCCTAAAGTGGCATTTTCATGTTTTATGCAAGCCAGTTCCTGTTTTATTCTATTGTAGACCTAAACTAGACAGTTTGGTAGTATTGTCAAGGAGCATTCTTGAAATAAAAAAAAACATATAGAAATGTTAACAAACCTTATTACACATGTGTTCATATCCACATTTTAGCTGTGAGTTTGGAAGATGTTCCATGGTGTTGACCTGTCAGACAAAACTCTCTCTTACAAGATACATGACGCTTATATTTTAACTTTTTTTGGTGTTTATTTTTATGTGGTTAATTTAAGCCATAAGGCTAGATCTAGTATGGGCCTAGCCTGAACAGGCTCAATCAAACCGAGCCTGCAACACTTCATTTATGTCGTGTTAGGAGTAGTTTTCCACTTTTTTATTTTATTCTAGGTATGTGTATTAGCTCCCAGAATATCGTTGTTTAATTTACAACTGATATATGTGCTACTTGTACCTAAACCCTGTACTGGTAACATTCTTATATCGATTCAGTTAACACCTATGGAAGTTGCCTTCTTTCTAATTAAATAAAGGTGGTAGTAAAAGATCATTTTGTAAATTTATAAACTCTTAAATTGCATGCATCTGTTGACGGTGTACAATTAGTCTTGTAATTCCGAAGAAAAAAAATTATTTCAGCAGAATATGAATGGTTGTTGAAAGAAGTTCATGACAAATCAGTGCAGAAGTAACAAGGAAATAACAGGACAGTTGTCTTAATCTTTCGGAATATACAACTTTTCCAGTATCTTATTTTGATTTCATGGTACTGAGAATATTATGATAATTAGAAGAGAATGGCAATAATAATTACTGAAGGGCCATTCATTAACTAATTGGGACCATATGGTCAGGTCCGAAATAAAGTATTTTGCTGACTACACCATATGCATAAGCATTATTGGTTTAGAACAGTCTAAAGATAATTTACTTATGTTCATAAGTTTTTCTTATCTTTGACTTCTTTGATAATTTATGCTTTTCTCATAAAACAAACCATCTATGCATTCAATGCATTAAACACATCTCTAAATTGGCGTTAATAAGTACTATTTGGTGTTGACTGTTTTATGAACTCAATCTCAAAAAGAAAAGAAAGTTAAAATTGTCAGCGAAGGTTTTCCATCAAATAACTAGCACGAGGGTAAGATAAAAATAATATAATAAAGTATTAGTGTTATAATATATGCACTGAACGTAATTTAAAATTTGATAACCTGGTAAGTAGCAATAAAATACAAACTTAATATTTTACAACTTAGACGGGATATTAATGAATTCGAATATGACTAATACAGGTTTTATTGGTTGCAATTTTAAAAAGATAAAGACAAGATATTACTCATCAGTGTTGTCAACTATAACGTTTAACAAAGAAGTATAAATGATAGATGGTAATATAAATAAATACATTGTGTATTTTACTGTTTCTAGTTTGAAGTTTAAACATTCTGAATAAAACATCAGCTCAGTTGGTGTAAGATATTTTCATACGCCAGTATAAAATGATAAAAAAGCGTTTATACGTATTATTTAAATTGATACTTATGAGTATAGTAAGACTTAGATAAAAATAACAGATATTTCCCTTTTTAATTGTCATTATTAGTACATGATTTATTAGACCTACATACATCATTTAAACCGCTACGAGTGCGGGAGGTCGTAGGTTCGATCCCCGGCCGCGTCATACCAAAGACGTAAAAAAATGGTACTAGTAGCTTCCTCGCTTGGCGCTCAGCATTAAGAGGATAGCGCTAGGACTGGTCGGTCCGGTGTCAGTATAAGGTGACTGGGTGTGGGGTATCATGCCACGTGTCTACGGCGTGATATTCCAGTGAGGCAGCACTATAAAATTGGGCATTATGCTCACTGCTACAAGTAGACACCGTCGTTTATATGACTGAAAAAATGTTGAAAAAGACGTTAAACCCGAACACACACACACAAACACACACACTCATACATCATTTGTCTCTGTGGCCGAGACCAATGATTAGCCTTTGAAATAGTAATGTTACATGTTTTCAGGTCCGGTGATCCGAACCGCACTGGAACCACAGTTTTTAATCTTGCTTTTACTTCCTTTTTACTTTTCAAACACTATTGTGATATGCTATAAAAACAAATATTTATTTTCTACAAACTAATAATGAAAATGTCATGTACGGTATTTAAATTCTTTATTGTATTACCTAAATGGGTTGTATTTTGCTTGTTCATGTTTTCTAATATAATATCTTTGTTAGATAGTTTAAAAAATAGTTTGTGAAAGTACTCCTGTAAGCTTTGCGTTTCATTTTAATGACAAATTACAAAAAAATGGATAAAGGGCAAAAGAAAATGTTTTATTATATATATAATAAAAGTTTTGAATCGTTTTCGTCAAATAACATTATAAAGTATCTATAAACGTTTTGTCTATACATTATTGATACTCGTATTAAAAGAGATATAGTCATCATACAGGAATCACTCATTTCACATAATAGAAAGAAAAGTAAATGTGTTTGTGTCTAAGGTTAGCTCTTATCGAGTCCACTGTATGATAAAACTTTACTATTATGTTCTATAGCAAATTTGATGTTTTTCTTTGCTACGAAGTCTTTCTGTTGCTTGATTAATGATTTGGGGAGTGCAACCTGTACTAGCGTTTTATTAAATAAACTACGAGACTTGGCTTTATATCTGAGTGTGCTGTAATCAAGTTCAAACAAATCTGATTTCTTGCGTTTTACACTATCTAGTGGAAGATACTGTTGCATTATTAATGCTTTGGAGAGTTGTCTACATTCTACATTTTTACAGACTGAAAGTTTACGAGGAATTCAAACTTATCAGTATTAGCAAAACATTCTACAGTTTTCACTTTGGGAGAAAAATTGTTTTAGAGCAGATTGTGAAACACTTATTAGTAGTTATGCATTAGCTCACGGTTTAATCAAGACAGTTGTAGATGTGCATAGGGATATACTTTCAGCAGATAGTTTAATAAATTGCAAGACTGCAAACTTTTAATAGATATAATTGTTATGTAGATGATTAACAGTACTTGCTATTTACACGAAATACCAAATTTACTGGACGCATTGTGACCATGACAGAATGTTACCATTCAGACATGTATCCCTGGAACATAGTAGAAAACATGCATAAACACGTACAAGAGATAAAGGGTAAGGGTGGATTTCCTGGAAGCACAGAGCACCCAAAACACAGCTATAGAGCCATGATCGCATTGCCTTTTTTCCATTTAATTCTACCAAACAACAGACCTGTTTAAATACATAAAATGCATTATTTTGAATTTTGGATTCATACTGATCACACTTTTTCAAGAAAGTCACCGCTTCGGAAATCTCTGCACGGTAAATTGAAAAACGGCAACAGCCACATTGAAGAATTATAGATCATTGGAACCGGAAAGTTGTTGGCTGGAACGAAGTCGATAAGATATATTTAATTATGCCAAAAATGTTGAAAAACACGAAATACCTTCTAGGACATGGTAGCAATTTTTGAGATGGACATAATGTGATCATAAACAGTTAAGTGATCACCAACCCTGATAGAGCCAAGCAATGTAAAGTAGACCCGCATCAAAAAGAAACTGTAGCGGAAAAATATTGCAGACGGATTGCTCCAAAAGTCTGACAACAAGTACTTATATGCAAATTTCTAAAATGGGTAAAGGTTAGATAAATGATGGAGGTGGTGGGGAAAGTACAAAATAGCATGGATGAATATCTAACAGGGATATCCACGCTTCAAAAACGCCTCCCCACACAGAAAACTACAGCAGCGTAAACACGCACGTTCACAAAACACAGGGGGGAGTGAGATGGGAAGAGAGAGCAAACAAACAAACAGGCTGGAAAAAACAACACAGTGGTCACTGTCCAATACAAACCACAAGCCACATACACACGGAGCAAACAAACAGACAAGCTGGAAAAAGCAACAAAATGGGACACCTAGTAACGGCCATTTTAATCACATGAGGCCCTCATTTGTTAACAATACAAACAGTTAATATGTTAATATTATTAATGATATGCTATTTAATCTCGTAAAGTGCAGTTTATATGACTAATTTTGGTCGTTACATCTTATTACTTACACTACATCTCATTCTCCTCATTAAATAATATCAAATGTATTTGTTGTCGTTATGATTTGCATTTACAAATGTATTAGCTGGAATGATTTTTTATTGCACAACGTTTTTGGGAAGTACGTTATCTAATGCTAAAATAGGCTGCGTCATTCCATCCTTTCTTCTGTCCGTCACACTTAGTGTTCGGTCCATAATGCTGCCATCCATGAAGGATTTTTTAAAAAAAAAAAAACTTGGCACAAAATGCTCACCATAATAACACGACTTGTGATGCGGAAGACCCAGACCCCTAGCTCCAAATTCAATCTCACACTTAGAGGTCAAAGCTTAACAGAGTATGCTTCGTGTCGATCCATAACTCTGCCATCCATCAAGGGATTTTGAAATAACCTAGCACAAATGTTTACCATAATGAGACGATGTGTCATGCGTAAGACCTAGACGCCTAGCTTCAAGGTTAATGTCACATTTAGATTAAAAAGGTTACTAGGGTCCGTTTTGTGTCGGTTCATATCTCTGCCATTCATCAAGGGATTGATTTTGAAATACCTTGGTATAAATGTTCCCCGTAAACAGCAATGTGTCATGCGCAAGATTAAAACCCTATCCCTAAGGTCAAGGTCACACTTAGAGGTTAAACGTTAACATGGTCTGTTTATTGTCTGGTCCATAACTCTGCCATCAATGAAAGGATTTTAAAATTACTTAACATTAATATTCCCTGTAATGAGACGACGTGTCGTGCGCATGACCCAGAACCCTAGCTCCAAGGTCAATGTCACACTTAGAAGTCAAATGTTAACATGGTCTGTTTCTTGTCTGGTCTGTAACTCTGCCTTTTTTAGGGATTTTAAAATTACTTGGCACAAATGTTTCCCATGAGGAGTTAATTTATGAGCAAGACCCATCTCCAAGGTCAATGTCATCTGTCGACATTTTTGGTACTTTTTTATCTGATCTGTATTTTTATGCATTGTTGCTTATTCAAATAAATATTCACCATTACAAGACATTATGTCATGTGCCAAGGTCAAGGTCACAAGCACTTAAGTTAACTGTTTTGCTTTTAATAGAACTGCCTCCCTTTCATATGTTAAAGTACAATACATGTATTTTATATCAGTTTTCTCACTTACTAAAAAATAAAAATAGGTTTAAAGTAAGATAATTGGTACTTATAGATATAAAAAGCTATTAACAATTAAAGACTTGTACAATGCAAACACACGCACAAGTTATAACTTAATGGTTTATACATGTAAATACAGCATTACTTTGGTTGCAGAACATTACGCTTATGTAGAGCAGCTCTGCATTGACCAACAGCGGAATTAACTTTTTCTTGTGTGTAATTTAATTACAAGTTTTTAGTACTACATAAGTGCCATGTATTTTATTTGCTTATTAATAACCTTCCTTTAATATGATAAAATATTTCATAATATTTGAATTTAGTTTTCCTTACAAATTTAAACATAAAATCAAATTAAAATCTTGAAAATATAGATATTTTTAAGCATTCACCTTGTGTAGTTTTCTAGACATTTTCAAACTTCAGAATGTCTTCATGAATGATATGCTATATAGTTATGACTTACATACATTGTTAGAATGTTGCCCTATTATTAAGAAGATGCTGTATTGGCATGCAGTATGTTTGTGAAAAAATGTCCTTTGGCGGGAGACATCGGTAACTCTGTTACAAATATTGTTCCGTTTAGTATTCTCGAGTTAAAACGTCTGTTTCACCTGTAATAGCGACTGAAACTAGTTAGTTATTACTTACTCTTGTTCATTTTGAATTGAGAAATAAATTCACTTTTACGATATTCAATGTACCGTTTGAAAATACTTTGTTCAAACATACAGACATTTAAATCCCTTCTCCCTAATTTTTAATAAAACCAGGTGCTTTTTTTCCTTATGAATTAACATTGGTTTGTGCATACACTTCTTTTTAATAGTGCCTTAAGTTATTGGTCAAGTATATATATTTTGTGTTGTTTTAGATCTAGAGTTAAATCTTTGCACCATTCCAAATAAAACTAACTGTGATTTGTTATCAACAAACTGTACAGTGCACAATGGAAGCTACAGCTGTCCGTGTAAATCTGGATATCATACACGACTGGATAGATATCATTGCAAAGGTAATATTACATGATAACGACTTTACTATTATTGTAAAACTGTTAAATAGTTTAATTCGAACAACATTTTGTACAAATATTTAAAGCTTTCAATGGGTTTATCATAATTGCATCGGTATGGAATTACACTTAGTCGCGATAGAATACAAATTATAAATTGGATATTTCTTTGGAGATAATGATGTCATGTTAAAATATATACTTAATTATTTTAAGAACGTAGAAAAATACAACCATTTAATCTCATTTGTACTTTCCCAAAGTAAACATTGCCACGTCTACAAAAGCTAGAGAGGGACTAACGACTCTATAGTTTGGATTTAATACCGTAAACTTTAAACGTCCTAATGATAACAATTGGAAAATAATACACGAAATGAAAATTAAAGTGACAACATAGAATCAAGAAGTGGGAAGTCAGAAGTAAAATGTTAGATGTAAAATAGTAAAATGAAAGACTTAAGAAGTGTCTCCCCGGCATTTGTACTCGTGAACACACTTATTTTACATACTTATTCGAGGCTGCACCTTTCAGTTATTATTTCCTTTTGGGATCACTCGGCTGATGGTCTCTCGGCGGAATTTGTTCACAAAATATACTGATCTACCTTATACATATATTGGTAAGTATAAAGTACAGTGTTAAGCTGAAATTGTCGCTTCTATATTCAGACTGTACTTTATGCTTACCAACATATGTATAAGGTAGATAAATAGGTGAAAACAATAAGTGCTAAATAAAATGTTTGTTTCAGTGTATATAAACAATGAAATAACGATATTTTGGTATGTTGAATACAATATTTCTGTTTTAATGTATCCTATTTTTCAAAGAAGTATTGTCAATAAATTCTAATACATTGGTAAACCAGCAAGGTGCGAGTTAGCTGTTTTGTTAGGGAACATTTTTGGTTGGATTTAACGTCATACCGATACAATTATAAGTCGTATGACGACTTTCTACCTTATTATGATAGAGGAGGACCAAAGGTGTCCTTACTAGCATTAGTTCTGACACAAGCGGGTACCTGGTTAGAACTACCGACATGATTGGCTTCCTCACGTGCAAGAATCCCACACTTCAAGCGAGGTTTCGAACCCATAACGATAAGGGGCAAGTATTGATTAAGTGAGGTTGTTCGTTATATTTTATTTCAGTATTAATTTTTCGGCTCCTCTGTAAAAGAATGCATGAGGCACCATATATGCGCCTTGTATAATTCAGGCTTAGGCGCATAATATTATTGGTATACGAGACACACATACTTAAAACATGTTTTATTTTGTTCCATATTTTCACTCTAGATAAAGACGAGTGTATAGAGAAAAGCGTTACGTGCAGATTAGGAGATTGCATCAATACGGTTGGCAGCTGGGAATGTGATTGTGATGAATGGTCAGAATTTAAGCGAATTAACGACACTTTTGGTGAATATAAAGGTAAGCAAGTTTTGACCAATAACATACAAACTATTTTTTCAATTCACACATGTAATTACATGTAGTGGTAACCGTTAAAAATGTTGAATAGAATTATATTAGATGTAATAAAAACTTGAACAAAATGTTTGTAGGGCATAAAATGCAACAATAATGACAAACTCGGTTTGATTGAGTTGAAAAAATGCAAAATCCACAAGTCGCAAAGCACGATGTCCAATGTTGCAGGTTGAATTTTATCGAGCCTTTTCCTGGCAGGTAGAGGAAATGCACGGTTACCGTCAGCGCCCTCTAGCCCCGGGTTAAGCAGAACTCAACATTTACATATTTGACAAGTATAAAAACACTTAAGATACACCAGTAGATGTGTTCAAATGGTGTTGTATATGAAAACCTCAATGATGCATACTTTTATTTTACAAAAAGTGGCGTATCACCTCAATTATAATAATGGGTTAATCCCAAATGAGCCTGTTGTTCGTCCCGGCTTTAGCGAAGCTAAAATTTCAGAGACTCAATGATAAGTATATTCTGTTCATAAGCTTATTTGTTTACGTCGGATTAATTGTTGATTTCTTTAAACGGATTTTTTTTCAATATCAGAGCCAGGGATCAATATAATGAGGTCATGGTTCGCAATAATGTCGTCATATTCACCGAATTAGACATGAAATATATTTTGAAGTCTGTTGATGATATCTTTACTTCAGGCAGAACTGCTTTTTTATGTTTAAGTCAATGGACATACGGTATATCCAATACGGTTTCTAAAATACATCTTTAAAATTGAAAAACATGTTGTTATCCAAATTCTAAACAACATAAACTCGACAAAATACAAAAAGTTCTGGTACAATAGGGAAAACGTGCATAATATCTGAAATAAGACTTCCTTTGAATCCACATACATATAAGTTGTTGTTTTAAATTACATCTTTAAATGCCTTCAAAAATCTTTCGTTTCCTTGTTTTATTAATTTAACCGAGGTAGTATTGCATTTTGTGTCACCCGGCTCGACATATCTTCAAATAGATATGACAGATTTTTCAACAATTACCTTCCTTCTGGATTTTTATACCAGCTTTAACAAATTTTTGTCTGTGCATAATCAATTTTTGTACATAAATGAATGTTGACAATTGTCTTTTTAAGATATAAATGAATGTGATAACAATAGCAGTTACGTATGCAAATTAGGCACATGTCATGACAAAGCAGGAGGATGGAACTGCAGTTGCATAGCTGGCTTTTACCCTCAGGAAATAGTGAAAAATAAAATTTACACGTGTACCGGTGAGTAATAATAAAGCATATTCTCTTTCAAAGTCAGTTTTTGATCTCGTTCTGAATTCTGCAGTTAATTACTTGTTTGTTGTAAAAAGAACGTTTCTCTATGGTTAGCGCGGTATTATTGCTCTATAGATTAGACCTCACCAAAATGAATACCTGTGGAAACGTTATTCTGTCTGTGTTTACTTTATGGTATAGGAAATACATGATGTAATACCTTTAAACACTACATGATGTAATACCTTTTACACAAGTTATGTAGAGTACCGAGTACTATTTCATACAAGCAGTGCTTATATCTACATTTTCAAAATCAGTAAGATATTGATGAAATTGAAGAAATATTCGCTTCTATCAATCTAATATACCGTTTTAAAAATATATAAAAATTCAAACCATGAAATATGTTAAATACAACATTTCTGTTTCAATTCATCCTATTTTCAAAGAAGTATTAATATGAACTTAGGTGCTACCTAGAAGGCAGAGCTCCCTTGAAAAATCACCAGTGCACATTGAAATTAAAGGAGTGCTGCTGGAATTATCGGGAATTATGGATCCGTTTTAAGAAGTTTATGTTCTTTAAGATCAATTAAAATTTTAAGAATTGAAGATAATTCATGATTTCTGAGTGAATGTCTTAGAATGCATTAAGATTAAATCTTGACATGCGAAAAATCTACAAATATGCTATATACGAACTAAAGAAAGTTACGGTTCTTTTTAGAAGGAAGATTGTGTCCAACTGTAAGGCAAAAATACTGCTATGATAGACGTCTGGTATGTGGGAATGAAAATCATTTACATGTACAAAGCGTGTTTAAAACCCAAAAGACTAGCCATCTTTAAAAGTTAGTGTTGAGAATTTTACCCAGAGAAAATCACTGTTTGCCGAAATTCTCGAAAACTCGTGTTTTATTTACTGAACTGCTAAGTTAATAGTCTATGACATTTTTATGGTTAATCTTTTAGCACTACTGGTATAGAATAGGAATGGTAGTAGGAGCTTTTTTTATGTTTATTGATAATTCATAGCCAATAGTTTTTTTTCCTAGTAATCAACTCTGGTCAGTGATTTTAAGCTTGTCACAATGTGTATGAAATATATGCGAACGGGGAGAGGAACATTATGTGCTTTTCACAATTCAATGCCTGTATATTTTGTTCCCAAAACCTTTTTAAAAATAAGTTTTATCTGCAGACAGTACATTGGAACCTGATATCACTAGCAAACACTTGTTAAATTTCACATGAATGACTTTATTTTGTGTACAATGCTTTCAAAACTCATAAAAAAAACAACAACAAAAACAACAAGAACAACACTGAAATAAAAAAGAAATTGAATAAAAATTCCTTTGGTTTTCAACGCGAACTCGGTAACCACTGCACCAATGTGAAAGTATGACAAATATAATTATACATAATAAATTTCAGTTATGGCAGCGTGACGAAAATCGTTTCCCATTGAAAATATTGTATATTTTTTTCTTCGTAGAAAATGTATTTAGCACTAAATTCTTATTATCAGACGCTCATTTACATTTTTGTTCAACGTTCGAAGCAGTAAGCGAAACGCTTTTGTCAACCGTAAACAGCAAGCGTCCACTGACGTCTTACTGATTAATTACTATGAGCATTGTGTACTGGAAGAAACCCGAACAACACCGATTCCAAAAAAGTACCACGAACTTTCAGATCGATAGTTATTCTGTACACAGTTTTATTCATTTTCTTTTCCACACGTTTAACCGTAATGCGACGCTGTCGGCGTCGCTTCGCGGCGCCGGTAACGCTGCTATAAATAAATACTAAAACATTGGTAAACCAGCAAGGTGCGAGTTAGCTGTGTTCTTCCGTAATTTTTAGTTGGGTTTAACGTCATACCGATACAATTATAAGTCGTATGACGACTTTCTACCTTATTATGGTAGAGGAGGACCAAAGGTGTCCTTACTAGCATTAGTTCTGACACAAGCGGGTAACTGGGTAGAACTACCGACATGATTGGCTTCCTCACGTGCAAAAATTCTACACTTCAAGCGAGGTTTCGAACCCATAACGATAAGGGGCAAGTATTGATTAAGAGAGGTTGTTTGTTATATTTTATTTCAGTATTAATTTTTCGGCTCCTCTGTAAAAGAATGCATGAGGCACCATATATGCGCCTTGTATAATTCAGGCTTAGACGCATAATATTGTTGGTATACGAGACACACATACTTAAAACATGTTTTATTTTGTTCCATATTTTCACTCTAGATAAAGACGAGTGTATAGAGAAAAGTGTTACGTGCAAATTCGGAGACTGCATCAATACGGTTGGCAGCTGGGAATGTGATTGTGATGAATGGTCAGAATTTAAGCGAATTAACGACACTTTTGGTGAATGTAAAGGTAAGCAAGTTTTGACCTATTACATGCACATGATATTTTAATACACACATGTAATTAGTGGTAAACGTTAAAATGTTAACATAATATTCTATTAGATGTAATAAAATCTTAAACAGGATCGTTTAAGGCATTAAATGCAATAAATAATAACCAATTCGATTAAATTGAGTTGAAAAATGGAAAGTCAAGAGGTCGCAAAACACGAAAATGTTGCAGGTTGCTTCTTGGCTGGTAGAGAAAATGCACGGTTACCGTCAGCGCCATCTAGCCCCGGGTTAAGCAGAACTAAACATTAACAAATGTTGCAAATACAAAAAAAATAATTAAGACACATCTGTATATGTGTTCAAATGGCGTTGTACATGTACATAGAAACATCAATGACACACACCGTGTTATTCTACGAAATGTGACGTATCACCTAGTAAATTAAAATAATTGGCTTATCCCAATTGAGTCTGCTTATGAAAGGCAATAGAAGTACAGCACCCAACACTCTTGTTTGTACCTGCTTTAGCGAAGCCAAAATTTTAGAGACTCAGTGATAAGTATATTATGTTCATAAGCTTGTTTGTTAACGTCGGATTGATTGTTGATTTCTTTAAACGGAATTTTTTCAGTATCAGAGCCAATGATCAATACTATGAGGCCATGGTTCGCAATAATGTCGTCATGTTCACCAAATTTTACATGGAATCAATTTTTGAGTTGATTATTTGTTTACTTCCGACAGAACTGCTTTTATGTTTAAGTCAAAGAACATACGGTTTATGCAATACGGTTCCTAAAATATATCATTAAAATTGAAAAAGGCGTGTTTGTTACCTAAATTCTAAACAACATTAATCTGGCAGAATACATTAGAAACAAGAGCTGTTACTAATGGTGACAAATGCCCCCGCAGCACCTTGACCTTTAACCTGATAACCTTGACCTTTGACCTGGTGTCCCCAAAGTCAGTAGGGGTCGTGTACTCAATAAGTACTATCAGCATATGAAGTTTGAAGGTCATGGGTGCAGTGGTTTGCGAGTAAAGTGCCTTCATGCAAAAAGTTAACATTGGTCCCTGTGACCTTGACCTTTAACCTGGTGACCCCAAAGGCAGTAGAAGTCGTGTACTCAATAAGTACTATCAGCATGTGAAGTTTAAAGGTCATGGGTGCAGTGGTTCGCGAGTAAAGTGCCTTCATGCAAAAAGTTAACATTGGCCCCTGTGACCTTGACCTTTGATCTGGTGACCCCAAAGTCAGTAGAAATCGTGTACTTAATAAGTACTATCAGCATGTGAAGTTTGAAGGTCCTGCGTGCAGTGGTTCGCGAGTAAAGTGCCTTCATGCAAAAGATTAACGTTGTGACGAACAAATGAACGGATGCAAAAAGTTAACATTGGCCCCTGTGAACTTGACCTTTGACCTGGTGACCCCAAAGTCAATAGGTGTCGTGTACTGAATAAGTACTATCAGCATGTGAAGATTGAAAGTACTGGGTGCAGTGGTTCGCGTGTAAAGTGCCTTCATGCAAAAAGTTAACGTTGTGACGAACAAATGAAAGGATGCAAAAAGTAAACATTGGCCCCTGTGACCTTGACCTTTGTCCTGGTGATCCCCCAAAGTCAATAGGGCTCGTGTACTGAATAAGTACTATCAGCATTTGAAGTTTGAAGGTCCTGGATGCAGTGGTTCGCAAGTAAAGTGCCTTCATGCAAAAAGTTAACGTTGTGACGAACGAACGGATGGACAGTTGAAAACTAATATGCCTCCCTTCGGGGGCATAAAAATGCCTGTAATATCTCAAATAAGACTATCCCTTGAATCCACATACAAATAAGTTATTCTTTACATCTTTAAATGCCTTCAAAAATTGTTTCGTTTCATTGTTTTATTAATTAGTTAATATTGCTGTTTTGCTTCATCCGACCAGAGATATCTCAAAATAGATATGACAGATTTGTAAACAATTATTTTCCTTCTGGATTTCCATACCAGCTTTAACATTTCTGTCTGCGCATAATCCATTTACTTAAAAATATGTACATAAATAAATATTGACAATTGTCTTTTTAAGATATAAATGAATGTGAAAACAATAGCAGTTACATATGCAAATTTGGCACATGTCATGACATAGCAGGAGGATGGAATTGCAGTTGCACAGCTGGCTATTATCCTCAGGAAATAGTGAAACATAAAATTTACACGTGTACAGGTGAGAAATAATTATAGGTTATTAGCTTTGTATCGGGAAATATGCACGAGTTCTTCAGCGGGAATATTGCGCGACTTTAGGAGCGCGACTTTAGGAGCGCAATATTCTTCCGCTGAAGAACGAGTGCATATTTCCCGATGCAAAGATAATAACCTTTTTATTACATACGCATTTACATGTATAAATATAATGCAAATATCATAAATTTGTCCAACAGTCTGAATAGAACTGACAATAATGAACCAAATAGAAAAAATAATGCAACAACACACACTGAATTACGTCACGCACCCGATATGAAATTCAGGCGTCAGTGTATGGAAAATTATTGACGTTTCCGGTACCAGTGTAACTTAACAGGGAATAGAAACGAGTATGTAATAATTTAGCATATTCTCTTTCAAAGTCACTTTTTGATCTCCTACTAGAATCTACATTTATTTACTTATTTGTTGTAGAAAGAACTTTTTTACTCTATTACGGTTAGAACGTCATTATTGCTCTATAGATTAGAGCTTAAGTGTCTATAATATCTATGGAAACGTTATTTTGACTATACATTTATATTTATATAATATGCACACTTACACACTATATTTTGTTTTTACTGTAGATATCGACGAATGTAAATCCGACCATATTTATATTTGTTCTAACGGCGGTTCCTGTGTTAATACTCCTGGTAAATGGAACTGTGAATGCCCTGCTGGATTTAAAGTGAATAGCTTAAATGAATCCTTTATTGAATGCAAAGGTAAGAACAAAGAAAACTGATTTCTTCTGTCCTTTTTATACGCCCGTTTGAAAAACGGGACGTATTATGGGAACGCCCCTGGCGGGCGGGCGGGCGGCGGCGTCCACAGACTTTGTCCGGAGCATATCTTCTACATGCATGAAGGGATTTTGATGAAACTTGGCACAGTTGTTCACCATTATGAGACGGAGTGTCATGCGCAAGAACCAGGTCCCTAGGTCTAAGGTCAAGGTCACACTTAAAGGTTAAAGGTCAGATTCAAGAATGACTTTGTCCGGAGCATATCTTCTACATGCATGGAGGGATTTTGATGAAACTTGGCACAGTTGTTCACCATCATGAGACGGAGTGTCATGCGGAAGAACCAGGTCCCTAGGTCTAAGGTCAAGGTCACACTTAGAGGTCAAAGGATACAAGAATGAAAACTTTGTCCGGAGCATTTCTTCTTTATGTGTAGAGGGATTTTGATATAACTTGTCACAAATGTTCACCACCATGAGGCGGAGTGTCAAGCGCAAGAATCAGGTCCCTAGGTCTAAGGTCAAGGTCACACTTAGAGGTCAAAGGATACAAGAATGAAAACTTTGTCCGGAGCATTCTTTCTTCATGCATAGAGGGATTTTGATATAACTTGTCACAAATGTTCACCACCATGAGGCGGAGTGTCATGCGCAAGGACCAGGTCCCTAGGTCTAAGGTCAAGGTCACACTTAGCGGTCAAAGGATACAAGAATGAAAACATTGTCCGGAGCATTTCTTCTTCATGCATAGAAGGATTTTGATATAACTTGGCACAAATGTTCACCACCACGAGTCGAAGTGTCATGCGCAAGAACCAGGTCCCTAGGTCTAAGGTCAAGGTCACACTTAGAGGCCAAAGGTCAGATACAAGAATGACTTTGTCCGAAGCATTTCTTCTTCATGCATGGAGGGATTTTGATGTAACTTGGCACAACTATACACCATCATGAGAGGAAGTGTCATGCACAGTTCCTTTCTTTAGAATTACTTCCTTTTGTTGTTACTATAAATAGCTTATATTGTAACTTCTTCATTACTAGTCGTAGGGAAAAATTGAGACCACTTTTCTGTAGTACAACATGCATGCTACATCCAATTTTGAGGTGTATTTTGACCAATCTCTACCTGGTAAAGATTTTTGTGTGGACACAATTTTTTTTCGGATTTTTTTTTTTTTTTTTTTTTTTTTAAGATTATCTTCCCTTAGTTGTTACTATAAATAACTTATATTGTAACTTTTTTATAATTGACCATAGGGAAAAACCAAGATCACTTTTCTATGGTACAACATAGATGTTACTTTCAAATTTTAGGTGTATTTTAAGGTCTCTCTACCTGGTAAGGAATTTTTTTTGTGGACTTAGGAAAACAAAAGACTTACAATGATTACTAAACAACCACAAAATTAAAATTCATTTGCAATACAGCAGCTAGAGTAAAGAAATTTGCTGTGACGGGCGTATATTGTGACATTCTGGCACTCTTGTTACTGTTTATTGAGATGATGAATTATATACTTCATGATACATTTTAGCCTATTTCAGCTAGTGTCCGCGAAGTTATACAGATCTTTCTAATATCCATCTGGCTTACGGAAGGTCGATTGTTCTACCCAGGTGCCCGCTTGTGATGAAATAATGCACGGAGGGGCACCTGGGGTCTTCCTCCACCATTAAAGCTGGAAAGTCGCCATATGACCTATCATGTGTCGGTGTGACGTTAAATTCAACAAAAAATCTTTCTAAACCTTAAGAAAAACAAGGATAAATATCCAACAACGTAGTCTCCCTAAACCTAAACCAAACATGCGGACGTGCACTTGATCGACACACACGCTCACATTAGGAAAAAAGAATAAACAGAGGAACACAGTGGGGCACCGGCTTGGAACGGTCTGTGGCAATACCACCACTAGGCAGCTTAAACCGGTTTATGGGCAACACCATGTTTAAAAGACACGGGACAGTGTAAATAAAAGTTATCCTCGCCAGGAGAATCCGAAACACACGCAAAGGCAACGGAAGGCATGTTAATATGTAACATAAAAATGCTCTAAGACTTGTAAGCTCAAACAAAAGGCAATAAATTAAGAATCAAACAAAATGCATGTACTAAATGCCTTTGCAGAAGTCAAAGAAATAGCGGAAACAACCTAAAGGGTCCGACGAAACAGGTCAGAGGAGAGAAATCAAACTAGCACAGTCCTGGTGGTACTTAAGAACTACCTCTCATACAGTCCCCCGCCTGTCTCGTTAGACACAATCAAAGACAAAAGTGTAGCGTCCAACTGTAAAAGAGCTGAACACCAAACATGCACTGTGTCTCAAAACCTGTTTTAATGAAACGTTTTATAACTGCACTAAATACAAGAAACAAAGTACCATGACCAAAAAACTTACGAAATTTCTAAACCACATCCTCATAATATTCGAGTCTTTGATATACCTTCTCGCAAAAGTCTAAATAACTAATACATTTTAAAACGAAACCTGAATTACAATTTTATCAAAATTAAGCAGAGTATTTACGTAAAAGATATTAACGGTAAGCTTGCTGAAGAAGCTAATTTGTAATATGTTGATGACGTATATTGAAACCTCAACGCGACTACACGCTCTTGCAAACCGAATTAATTTAGAAATATATATTCCGTAAGATGTTGCCTTGGGTACATCCCCATCCAAATGAGGGAAATTTACAATAATAAGATTTGTAATCAATAGATGTATAATATTGTCATAAATAGAGAGATTTAAATCTAGTAAAGAAGCAGTAGTATCCAAATTGTTAGTTTTAGTAGTAACCACCGATTAAATAAAGACGAATTATCCATATTAAAATATCCAGATAACATGATATATTATTAAATGCAGTAATAATATATGTATTCTTATCTGGAGAAAGGCCCAACATAAAATCTCTTTCATAACAGTATAAAACAAATCTGACACAAGGGGTGCATAATTTGCTCCCATGGGAATACCAGTTATTTGTCTGAAAACTGCATTCCTAAACCTAACGTAAATATTGATCGACGAAAGTCTTATTAAAGATATGTCTTGTTTGCAGAACAAATTTATTACGATTTGTTATTCCAGACATAGACGAGTGTGACGAAAAGAATGTTAAGTGCCAATTTGGAAACTGCAATAACACGGTTGGAAGTTGGGAATGTTTATGCGATGAGTGGTCGATGTATCAAAGGATTAACAACACTTTCGGTGTATGCGAAGGTATAAATTTTCTTAACAGACTAATACGATATAAACGGATCAGTTCTATGTACTGTAGGACTCTTATTTTCTTTTATGTGAAATATTAAACAAAGTATAACAACAAACAAAACTGTATACAGCTCCAGAAGAAATATAATGTAAATATGATTTATTGGATTCAAATAATTATTTCATTTGTTCTTGTAAAAACATCATGACGTCATGGTGGTGCGCGTGAAATTATGAGAGAGACATGAAAAAAACTTTCTTTGTTTTTATATAAGATTTTAAAAACTTCAGATATGAATATCCTGCTCGAGGATAACAGTTCCTATTTACACCTACAATAATTAGCTCCCTCCAGCGATTATCTGACCGACCTTCCAGAGTGTACGAATTCGTCACATGCAAACATGTACCTAACTAGATATCATACATATGAGTAGCTATAATACATATGTACATATTATAATGGTAGGTACTTCAACAACAACACGTATATAAACTTTGTCCGTAGAATTTAGCAAAGTTTCGGCCGACGCCTTGAGCAAAACATAATTCATACAAAATAAAGAAAAAACATGCCGTCAACGAGAGAAACATATAGCACAATACCAGTATGGATATCCATACATATCAGTCTGTGTGAAAATCTATCAATACGTAGTCTAACCGAATTTGTTCAGTTGCAAAATGATCTATATACAATTTGGCGCTAAGTGTATATTGGCAATGAATATGAGGTTTCCATGTGCACCGACGTATGAACACATCTGCGGATGTCTCTAAATTGTTTTTTTTTTTTTTTTTTTTTGTACTTTTAACATGTGTAAATGTTGAGTTCTGCTCAACCCGGGGCTAGAGAGCGTGGACGGTAGCTTGCATTTCCACTACCGTCCATGAACAGGCTCAATCAAACCGAGCCTGCAACATTTTCGTTTTTATTGTGTTGAGCGACCTGTGGAGTTTCCACTTTTTCTGTTTAGTACGTTAGATAGTTGAATAGTATATCTAAGTTCCAACACCTTTTGTCTATTTTATAATCGCTCTTTTCTTGGCCTAAGTCTTCATTTTTCTTTCATTTCTGTTAATCTACACGCAGAAACGCAACAAAATCATTATGTTACGACCAGACCTATCATAAGTTTCCCCTGAGTGCTTTGAATTCTACTGTGGTATGATTCGAAAACAATCATACGGAATATATTTAATATAATTATTTTAAGATATTGACGAATGTACACAAAAGCTTGTGTCTTGTAATGGTGGATCTTGTAAAAATGATATCGGCGGTTGGTATTGTGACTGTCCGGCAGGGTTCACAAATAAAACGAAAACAGGCGATGTAAAGCACATAAATTGTACAGGTATGTTGAATTTATACACGCATGCTCAGTACACTCTAGGCAGTAAATTCCTATTTCAATAAACATTTATAGCTACCTTTTAATTGTATAGTATGTTACTGCATTCCGATAATTGTTTTGTTTTTAAATGAATACTTTAAAATTTATTTATGTAAGCCATTAGTAAAGCAAATATGAAGAAAAAAATACATGATTTTCGTTGTCTGATGATTTGTAACCTTGAATTGATGAAATTGTAATTACTTGTTTCAGAACTGAAAATTTGATAGTAATGAAATTCAAATAATCATTTCCGATGTTTTAGATATAGACGAATGTGACATTGCCATGTCATGTTTAGACGCTTCTGGCTGTGTAAACACACATGGAAGCTGGAAATGTGTATGCAGCGAAGGTCTTAAGGAAACAGCTGTAAACAAGACTAGCAAAGTGTGTGCAGGTATGTAATGTGTCAAAGATATTACAGACATACAAAAGAAGCAATTTAATCATAATAGACTGTCAATTTTTTTGTGCAGCTATTGTAAAAATATAGTGCGTCTGAGAGACGTCTGGTTGTATAAATGGAATATAAATGTGTATGTTGAAAAAGTCTAAAGGAAACATATCTGATACATATACAAAGTAAATATGTAAGAGTAAAAAGTTTGTGTTTTATGAGGAAATAAATGTGTTTGTCGTTACAGGAGATTACCAGTACGTTGCCTCCGTTAATTTTACAATAACTGGGAAAGTCACAGACGTTGGTGAGCTACAAAAGGCCATTAAGAAAAAGGTATTAATATGATAAATGAAAATATTTGATAGGACTAAAACGCCTATCGTAGTAATTGACTATTTTAGACATGTCTGCGGTCACCAAATAACGGCATTTTGCTATTAATTGGCCAGTCTGCATTGTTATATTCATTCCTTTTTAAAATGTTGTTATACAAATGCACGTATGACTTTGCCACGAGAATTCCGTTTAGTTGATGAATCTTACAATTGAAAAAGAGACACCCGATGTATAACTCCAAGTTTAACGTTCAAAATACATGATACTGTTTTATTAACTGGAACTTTTAAGTTTAAATCATATATATATATTTTGTTCCGTGTTAGTGTCAGACATACACATGTATTAAAGTATTTCTTTATGTACTGCAGCATATGTTAGACAATGAAACAAATGTTTCTGTCCATTAAATTCAGATAGATAAAAGTATAAAAAATGATAAATTTCTTGGTAGACAACCAGTGCAGGATCAACACGTATAGTAAAACAGCTTGAATATCATTCCTAGAAAAATACACTTGTCAATTACAGTTTAGTGAGTCTACCACCTTCTCTTAATCTTAGAAATTCCGTCTCAATTTCCATTGTATTTATACACGTTATATGACATTTTTAACGGTAATAATACGACGAATAATACATAGTCTCGTGACAACTTGTTCTATAGCATCCTCGTATTGTATTCACATTTCTATTTAATTGACTATGACTGCTTTTACGGTTTCCAGGGATAAAAGCAGAAAGACTTTTAAACGATATCTCTTCATGAACCATTTGATGAATCTTAAACACACTGGTCTATAAGATTGTTGTTTTTTAACTTAACCTCTTAAAGAGCTGTAGATAGTGAAACGTTTAACGACGTCTTATCATAACCGCCAGATAGATCATCATCAAACTTGGTCTGTGGCATCCTTGTATGAACAAAAGTTTCTTCAGTTTGTTCTGCCTGACTTCTTTTAGAGGCCGCTACAACTAGAAGCAGAAAACTATACATTACTTCTTTTGCTTGACTGGGTTTTCATTAAACTGGGTCTGTAGCTTTTCTCAAGTTTGTTCTCAATATACAAAAAAAAGGTATTCAAATGTTTACCCCGGTTGATCGTGAACACTAAATATGCAAATCATTATCAAGCCGTTAATAATTTTATGTCATATGTAGGAAGAACATTCATGTATACTTAGTTCCAAAAGAAAGTGTGCACTTTTTAAGTTGAAACATTTCAAAAAAATCCCCGACGTTTTTGTTTTATTTTTTCATACACTAACTCTCAGGTATAACTCAAAATCTAAAATGCACACCAATTTGTTTACGAACTGATTTAAATTTTGGTACCAAACATTATAAGTTTTCATGAAAATAACCGAGAAAAAATAACAGAAAACTAAGTGCACACTTTCTTTTGGAATGAGTGTATGTTGATTTTGTATACGTAATGAAAACAGCTACAAATAACTTCTACAATATTTCAGATTCTCGATATGTACATGAGCACTTTCACAGACGATGATAGCATTTGGATAGAAATCATAAAAATTAACGGACTTCCTGGTTCTTCAAGGTAATGTACACTCTAACGAGCAAAGAGTTTTAGTTTGTCTTTTCGTTGTGTAGGATCTCCGTAGAACTTGCGTATTGTAATTTTAATTGTGTAAGACTGAGTGTTACTACTCTAAAACTGAGTGTTACTACTCTAATACTGTTAAAAGACAGACTTTTATCAGTAAGACAAACAAATTTTCTCAGTATAAATTATGTTTAATTTCATTTATGATTAATGAAAAAAAAAATGTTAAGTTACGTTAAAAACTTTGGAAATTCTAACTTGTTATATATGTGTTATTATTTGAACAGAAAGAAAAGGTCGATTATACACAGAGTCACTACCGATTATATTATTCATACCTTTGAACCAAAATCTCAAAAGGAATTGAATAACGTTGAAAAAGTGTATAGAGCTGAAAATTGTAATAACCGGACAGCAGTTTGTGAAGACCATATAGACGGATTACTGGTAGAGTTGTCTGGTGTGCAAACAAAGAATGCAAGTGCAATATGTGGCACAATAAAGAATTTGTGTGACAAGTCGATAACTACTTGTTCAAGTACAAACGGACAGCTACAGTGTAAATGTAAGCAAGGATACAAAAAAACACCTGGTGATGAAAATTCGTTACTTTGTACAGGTATGTAATTGAAATGCGCTTTGACTACAATTTTGTTTCATAAATAGTTTACTTCTTTTAATTTGCTCTATACGAATAATTGTATTAAAATTACTTTAAAATGGGAGGTAAGACACATATCAATGTTCTAGCTCTGTTAACGTAAGAATACGTCAAGGTGTTATTGTAGTTATTACCAATATATGTGGTTATTAGAGAAGTCCTCAACATATATATTTACAGAAGGGATCTGTTTTGTACAATATTGTAAATGGCTAAAATTAATGATTGAAACAATAGGAATTATTATAGGATTTGGATAGAGAAAACGGCAGTAAGTTAACAGTAAGTGATTTTATAGTTTTAGCTTATGAGTTGTAAACTAGAAAATAGAAGAGTCATTTTAAGAAAATTTATCTGGAAGCTACAAATAACAGCAAACTTTTAATTACGTCATGAATCATTAACCAAATTTTGTCTTTGATTTTCACGATTTGTCAAAATTAGTTTTATCTCACAATTCTTCATATGCATTGGGTTTGCAAAAATCTTAGTAATACATTTTAGTGTGTAACATAGCAAAAACTTTCGTAACAAAATTTGTGCAAGAAATTGTTCTGTTGAGCTCATTGAAGTCACATGATAATTTCTATTATTTTAGTCATTCTTTGGTAATGAGAACACCAAAATTCATTCCTAGCGCATAAGAATGGTTCCTGTCTAATTTGGGAAGACAAATATTAGTTTGACGGTGGATTTTTGTTTTATTAACAACTGAAAAATTTTTGTTATATGGCATTCACTTGGAATTCAAAATGTGATACTACTATAATACAAAACGTTTGTATCGTGTGCATGTACATTGAAAAAATATATGGTGTCATATCTTGAGAATACAATGCAAGTTTGCTCTGCTTTTTATCATGAATTTAACATATACACTGCACATACAGGTGTATTTACCTTTTCACATATACATTTAGATGATATAGTATTTGATGAAATTTAATTGCAATATAATTTGTATTCGTATTTTGTATTGTATTGAACAGATATAGATGAATGTGAGAACAAAATTCAGCCGCCGTGTCCAAATGGAACGACATGTCACAATACCAAAGGCTCATGGGATTGCTCGTGCCAAGAAGGACTAAAAGCGATAGAAACTACACTTAGTAAAAAAGAATGCCTAGGTATATGTCGTAGTATTTGTATTTTTACATTGTGATCCGCTCATAGGACATGTACGGATCAAAGCCGACATATAATGATTATTATGTGTCCGCCGCCGTTCCCTCTGCCATACGTTCCTACTACAGAATGATATAAATTTCTAATTACATTACCTGTGATCAAAGTTATCACATTTTAGATTGTCAACACGTTCGTGGCCATGTCTTGGTCAATCTGGTTGCGTCTGATCAAGAATATTTATGTCCTTAAAATGTAGAAAGACTTTAAAAATAGTCAATGTATATCCAGTAACGTCAGAATTATGGCCACTGATAAACGTATACTTTTAATGAAACTGTAATGTAACTTCAACAGATTGGGATACAGAATCTCAAACAGAATGATAATAACTAGAGTTAGTGTCATTTATTAGTGTAAATGTTGTTACGTTTCACATTGATTACATCTAATGGGTTGCAATCTATTAGCAATCTTCTAGACACTTATATACGCAATAATTCAAAACCATGTTGAATAGTGTATTTCATGTTATCTCACGGCATGTGGGTGCCAAAGTTGGGCTCTATCGAAGAAACATAATACTTAGTATCTGAGTTATATTTTTGTGCCTCCAATCAATCATATAACCATCCATACACTTTCTTAACGTACCAGTATTTCATAGTTGTGGCATTTTCTAATCAAGTTTGATTTTAATAACTGTCTTAGTATTGCTACTGCCCTCTGGAATCTCACAAAAAAAGTATGTTTTTCTGCGTAATAGTTCATCGCGTGCATTAAAATGGCTGTTATCATTCCGCCAAGTAAAAACTATACAGTACAAGGAACATTGGCTACTCACATGTTTAGTCACAATGCCTTTTTTGCAAACTTGCACGACCCTTCATACATAGTATATCTAGCGACAGGATATTATAATATAAAATATACTAATGATTTTTAAACAACGCCCTTATCAGCAAATTCATGTACGCTATACGAAAATGTGAGATTTCGTTTGAGAAGGATAACGCTCCTGTTTTATATATTTATTACAGAATTGTTACTTCTTACAAAAGCAGAAGCCCGCCCGCTTAGCTCAGTAGGTAAGAGCGTTGGTCTACGGATCGCGGGGTCGCGAGTTCGATCCTCGGGCGGGGCGTATGTTCTCCGTGACTATTTGATAAACGACATTGTGTCTGAAATCATTAGTCCTCCACCTCTGATAATTCATGTGAGGAAGTTGGCAGTTACTTGCGGAGAACAGGTTTGTACTGGTACAGAATCCAGGAACACTGGTTAGGTTAACTGCCCGCCGTTACATGACTGAAATACTGTTGAAAAACGGCGTTAAAACCAAAACGAAATACAGAAGCAGAATAGTGTTTTGATAAATAAATATTGGCTTTCTGCAAGGTAATTTCGCAAGTACTCGAAAACGGGGAATATATTCGAAACACGAAGCGTTCCCCTTGTTGTTTTAAAAGTATTGCGGTGACAATAAGCTCCTTTTTAAAATAAAGGCATCTGCAACATAATTAATGAAAAATAGATTATACTCATTTGTTTTGTGCAACCTATTGATTGAAAACGAAGCAATATCGGAATATAATATCATTATGCAAGTTTTATGTCTACAAGCCAAATGCTAAACCTTTAGTGGATTTACGAAGTATATCTTTTAATGTGAAATGGTATAAAAGTTAAATACCTTCATAACTGTGGTTTGTTCTCTGAAGAGTATTTCCCAAATTAAAAAAAAAACAACGTAAAATGTAAAATACACTACGTTAGGTTACAGACTGTAACTCTGTATATTATTGTTATTTGCTTTAAAAAGTCATTTCTTTTGCTGACGTAAATTTCGCTGAAGTTTGCCTTTCAACTTTCTAACACTTACCTTTTGACCTAATGAACCCAGCTGCTTTACACTGATTCTTATATTCTTATTCTCTTATCTTCCACTTTGCTGTGAGAGTGACAGTAAACAGTGTCAAGGTAATGGGAACCTCAACAGTATTCGGTCTGTTTGCACCCGATATATCTGAAAGTAATAACAGTCGAAAGTAATCAATGCCGACGCGTTGAAAGTGTTTTGTATAGACCAGTAGAAATGGAGACATTTTCTTGGTAAAATAAGAAACGTGTCTAACATTTGTCATACGTATTGTATATTTTGCATTGGTAAAAATGTGATGTATAATTTGCAAATTTGCAGATGCAATGATCGTACTATGAACGTTATAAGTGATAAATACAGAAAAAAAACGATGTTTTCACAACTAAAAATTTATTATCTAGCGAGATCTGAAAAACACACTGATAATATGATCTTGCTATTTCGTATTAGGTAAATATATTCCGTTAAATAGGGAAAGTAAAATATATTCCGAAATTTCATAGCACGAAAGACACCGAGTTTTGACTAATTCTAAATATTCTTGAAACAAAAGCCATATGCACATGTAGCTATCACATAACATTGCCTAGTATACCTAACATTCTGAATTCTGCCTACGAGTCAGTCACTTTGATATCCGAGTGTTGTGACATAGCATGAAGTTAGAAGATAAGATTTAAGAACAGACCGAATGAAATTTATATGAAAATAACTTTTCTTGATTTTTAAGAAAAGTATCGTATTCAAATTCCTGTCCTTAGACCATGGGTTTACCTAAAATTATTCTATGTATTAATTCAATGTTATTTTTGAATATCTTTTCTAATATTGTAGACCCATGTAGTCGTTCGAAATGCTATACGACATCAACATGTAAGCACTATGACAACGAAGATGGCTATATATGCGGGTAACTTGCCTTTTTGTTATCACTTGCGAATTTTAAGCAGATACATTATCCAATAATGAAAATAGCTAGTATAAACTCGCTTTTGATAGCATCATTCTTAAAATGCAATTATTGTGACCCGCCATAAACTTTCTGATAAGCCAATGCCGATCTTTTACATAAAACAACTTTTATAAATATATTAAGAAAGTTTTAGATTCTGCAAATGTATATTTATTGCAGTTGTCAAAAGGGTCGGAAAGGAAAGTACTGTAAAGAGATTGACCATGATTTCAAAGAATCAAGTAAGTATACTGAAAAGATGTGCACTCAGTACAATCTAGTTATTAAAGTATTTCCAAAGGAAAGACTCCATATAGTTGGCACATTGTTTTATCAGAAAATCTGAGTTTATATTTTGAGTACAAACAGACATTAAGAACTTTAAGAGCATTATTTTTAATGAGTTGCTTTTTCAAAGTCGTTCATCTATATTCTTTTTTATTATGTTTGTTTTTAAAATATTACTTTTTTATCCACGCAGAGCAACAGACAACTCTTACTGCTGTAGGTAGCAGTCTAGGTGGATTGGTTTTAATACTTATTACAGTAATCATCGGCGTCTCTAGGTAAGACTTGCTCAGTGAATTTATGTGGTACTTAAAGTTTTCCAAGAAGAGCGTAACTTTCGAAGATAAAAAAGGGAATATTGTTATTATATTTTACCTTGTTTTTCAAGAGAACCAAGTAGAGCGTAAATTTCGAAGGTAAGAGAATCTTTTGATATCAATGTTATCAGGTCGAGGTTGATATAGCCTGGAAGGAGTGAGCTCTACACATATCTGCCGTGCGTGATAACATTGATATCAAAAGAAAATTGCTTGTTATTCACTTTATCATGAAACTCACATAACCTGTCTAGAACAACATACGAATTGACTTCTGGAGCGAACAATGAATAAATTAATTAATGTTTTACGGATTTGAAAATTCATCCGCTCCAAAAACATCTGAACATTAAACTGAGACAATATTTATTGACTTTCTGATATTCTTAAAAATTCTTACAATAAGATAAACGCTCACCTGCGTAAAAATCCAAATGCATCCTCTTGAATAAATCAGAACATGCTTTATTTCCACATGTTTAAAAATTTGACTCGGACAAAAAAAGTCTCAAGTGCTGAAAATTTCACTTCCAGTTTCAGACTTAGACAGAGAGACTCTAAATTTGAATCTCTATAGTTACACTGTTCCAAGAATAATAACTAACACAAACACGTTTGCTTCTATTTAACAAAAATTAGATGCCTAAATTAAGCATAAATCAATAGTAAGTATAGTGTCAAGAGAATTATAAACCTTCCCTATGATTGATCCATGTAAATATTATGATGCCACGATGAACGTCATTGAGTACTATTGTCTGTGCGACGAAATTGAAAACAGGCATAGTAAAGTAATTACTAGACTAAGTTTAGAGTAGAAAAATGGCATGTAACATTAAAACTGGACTATAATAACTGTAATAAAGTTCAATTTGGAAGTGAATTGATGTAAACACTAGTCCATCTATATGGGAGGAGCTTAAGGTTGATATCAGGTCAATGATCTGATATTAAAAAAATATCAGGCAAGTGATATCAGGCAAAATAGTTGCGTGATAAAAAGGAATCTCGTTGAACTTTTCACGATACTTTTACATTTGTTTTCACCTTGTATTTAAAGTTTAACATAAGAGCAGAACTTTCGAATGTATTCAGAATCTGATTATACCTTTTAGTGAGGATTAAGCATATACAATATTTTCCTATCGTCAAAAACAAATATATTGTGATTTTACAGATGGCGAGCCGGGAAGATAAAAGAAGCCGAAAAGGTCTCCATGAAGCATATGGACACAAATGGTTTAAAAGATTTTGACAATTCGTATCTTGCTAATCAGTACATGAAGGATATGGATGACGGAAGATCTTTCTATAGTCAAAGGTAGATTTCAATATCATTAAACCCACAGGGTGCCTACGCAAGTTGGACGTTCATCTTTCAAAACTGATATGTTTAAAGTCGGTTTCAAAAACGCTTTTCCTGAAAAGGTTGCATACCTAATAATAAGGTTATATGTACAAAACAAATAGAATTTCATTCAATATACACTTTTATAAATACTAAATTATTTTATATCACCTGTTGACTTAAACAGCAATTTAAACCGTTTTCCAATAACATTGTGTTTAATGAATATGCATGTAACCATTAATGGAAAGGTCATTTAGAAGCACCTGTTTAATTATATCGTATTCTCTGTTTTAATTTTCTGAAACAAGTGTGTTATAATTTATGCATTTTTCCATGTAAATAAACACATTTTCAAGTAATGGGCAAATGTTTCATAACCGTATGCGAGTTCTCGTGCAAAATGTCCATTTACTTTTGAGTATTATCTATCGATAAACCTGCGAAGAGCTTAGTCAGGTAATGTTTACTATAGTTTGTTTGTTGTCTCTTTATCAAATTCAACGATATGATTCTATATACACAATATAGTTAGTTTTAAAAGAAACACACATTTGTTTGACTGAAAATTATCGGTATGAATTAAATATTGTAGGCTATAATAAATTTGATAGTACGAGGGCATATACAGATGTTCGAATAAGAAATACATTATTGCATACAACTGAATTAATAACACTGAAAACATCGGACCTTTTTGTGTCTTTAGTACATAACAAATTAGACATGGTCACATCGGACTCATGAAAACAAGACGTAGTGTATGTATTGTAATGTACTTAATGTGACTTTCACAATCAAGTGAAATGGATTTACGTTTTGTTATTGTAAGCACTGTAACGATCAGACAAGAATGCATTGTCGCAAACACGACTTTAATATATCTTACACGTGAAACAATACTGAAACGTGAATAGTTATGATAGCAACATATCAAAGTATTCTAGAATCACTTATCATTTCAGGCTGTCAAACATATCTCTGCCACGCGAACAACAAAATGGTGGAAACCGCAATGGTTACCTCACTGATTCCTTCAATGCCAAACTATCAAGGCCTAACTTCCACGGCTCTATGCCAAACCTTGCGAATGATGATGCAAATTTTAATCGCTATGACAACCGACGATACTCGGTCGAAGAGCCAAGAAGAGTTTCAAGCTACAATCAAGGCTTCGACTCAAATTACGATATGGACTGGAGAGCTCCGAGGAACAATGTGAATGGTCGAAGATCTCCTCCACCTGATTACGGAAGGCCAAGGTCACCGAGGCCGGACTATGGTCGAAGAGAAATACTTAACAGATCAAAGGACAGTGGAGTGGTAAGAATATGACTAACAGTGTAATTGATCACCATACGTGCTCATGTTTCTGTCATATATTCCTGTCTCAAATGGAATGTATAAATTATTCTAAAGATGACGTCTCGGTCCAATGTTTACAAAATATATTTACCGAGACGTTTTAAATTAATTACCAGTGGTGTTTATTTACGTACATTTTGAAAAGTTCCAAACATATGGTCATTTTTTAGCATGGCTAATTTCAGATAATCGTGCTGTAAAAAGCATAAACACAACTTTCAAATGTAAAAAAATGAAGAAAAGTTTCTACAGCCACGTTTTAGAAATAGCTGTGACATTTGTACAGTTCTCGCACATGCATTACGACGACTGCGAATTTATACTGTTATACATGATAAAACTGATGCAATAATATTAATTTTATTTTCTATAATATTCAAAACATTAGGTGTAACATTTTAATTCGTTGTATTCAATAGTTGGCTCTTAAAGTAACTGGACATTTAAACTGTTTGATATATTATCTTAATATTCAAAATATACAGATGTTCAAATTTGTTTCTATGCTGTTTTGTGTGTCTATTCTTATATTATAACATTTGTACATGTTTAATTTTGCTTGATTTAATATCACTGGCATCCCCTATTGGATGTACGCAAGTAATGAGTATAATAGTATAGGCTGAGCACTACTAAATCCGGCTGTTCTTTATTTTATATAAAATCCACTCACTTTAAAACGGTTTTCCGACATTTTCTAGCATATTAGATTTCCAGAGACTTATATTCCCATAAAGAACTGTCTCGCTACTTTAGAAAAACAAAAAGAAAAGTGGTTGTTAACTTTTATATCAGAAAATTACAGTTCGTTAAATACAACCAGCTGAATTTATTCCTTTTCGCTTCTTTCATTTTCTATTTTCAAAACATTAGATTCTTCTTACGCCGCCATTTGTACATAGCATGCGATAGGAACATGCCGATTTCGATAGAATGCTAAGTGATACATACTGAAACGCGTTGGGGTAAAAGAAAACACGATGCGCGAGGAAAGGGAGAAAGATTAGCACTATTTATATATGGACTACTTGTGACTGGACCTGCGGAGGCTTACATTTAATTTGGTAGTGGTCTGCCTGTAAGAAAAAAAAATCTTTGATTTTTTCCAGATTTAGCATCCATTCTCAAGGTACACCTATTTCACAATGATAGATATCTGCCTAGTTTCGTTGCAAAATATTGAGAAAATCGGACGAAATCAGCATTTATTACAGGTTACCCCCTCAGACCTCCCCAAATTCTTAAAATACCCAACATTTAGCCCTGTGCAAGCAATATTTCAAATTTATTACATTGTTCATGTTATTTTGATTCTAGATCCATTTAATCGTTAAGATTATAGGTGGTTTCAATCAGAAACATGCTAATTTCAATAACATTATAGGGAAATGGTTATACAGGCGGAAGTAACGAATACCGACGATCGGATAAGGGGAGGGAAAGCTACTATGACAACAGATGGAGTACAAACTTCTAGATACACACAACATACATTTTAATACATATTTAAGAAACCAACACGATTACAGATGGTTACATTTCTATAGCGTCAAAACTAAATACATGACAATGCTGCTTTAAAGACAACCTGTGTATTATGTAGTGATGGCAGATGCAATATCTCAACAACAAAGTATTTTTCCAAAATTTCATGTAAATTATAAATAGAATTATTTTGAAACCGTAACGTCTGTTAGTATGAAGTCATTACCTTGAAGTAGATCAGTAGAAACAGTTTACAAAATATTTAAGTCTTATTCTCTATGCCTTATGTTTGTGTAAAGAATAGCGCCCTAAAAATATTAATGTCTTGCAACTGTATGGTAGTGCATGTTTGGCAGAGATCACCTTTTTGTAGATTTTCTACTTCTATTCATATATACATTGTTTTTGTATGCAGGTTACTTTTAGTACTGGCATAGTGACTACATTTGGCGACATAAAACCTTTACTGCGTTGGTGTTCCATAAAACCCAAAATCAAATAACAGGAGCTTCTTCTTATGAATTTTATATTTATTATTGGTCGTGGAATGACACACGTGAAATTGATACTATTTAGAAATGCACTTAATACATTCATAGTATAGTTGTTTATATGTCTCGTAAAACATTAATACACATATTTACATGCTGTGCAAAAACGGTATCGAATGTTCGATATAACTTTCTTTACGTCACCAATTGTTTAATTGTATGTGATACAGAAAGCATTCAATCTTCGTAAAAATTGTTTAGATGAAACATTTTTTTTTGAAAATGCATAAATAAACGGTGTTTGAATACATCTGTCTAGATGCCTTTGCTTGTTTTGTCACTTTTTATCAGACTACAACATGTAACATGTAGAAAAAACACACCGAAGACAAAATATCTCTATGCAAAAGCAGATTTTGTTCTTCTTCACTTGACAATTTTTTTTTTGTTTTGAAATTGAGTCTTTGTGGAAAATCAAACCTATACGAAAATAAACACAATATTATACTAGTGTTAAATATTTACAAGTTTACATGTTTAAATGGCAATATTTCAATTAACTTTTTTCCAAATTACGTCAATGTTTAATGGGCATTTGCGCACCGAACATTGGCTTCATATAAATATCCATAAATACAAAGTAGTTAAGCTCATTGCATTTGAGGCATTTGCTATTATCATGTTATTTTATTTTTTTAATAACGAGACTATTTTCGATTAGTGCAGTCAGGGCTATGTCTGCAATAATGTGGAAAATTCTCCAAACCCAAACATAGGTATATTTCACGATATTCGATTTTTACTCCTGCAAGTGCAAAATAGCTATACATTTCTTTTACCATTATGTTCTATGAAACAAATCGGATGCGAAAACGCATTTTATTCTACTTCTAACGGCATTATGAAAATAATATATAAGTGATGTCACTCAATAAAGATCTAAACAACCAAGCAGAGCTCCCTTTTAACAGAAAATAATTACTGTATTGAGTTCCCCAGTCTGCCTAATTGTAGCAGATTCTCTTCATTCGTAGATTGTACACATTCATTTGTATATGGACTCGGGCCATTTAAATGGAATAATTCAATCAGAGTTTGATGCATACAGCGTATATATACAGGATTTGTCTATCAAATTAAAATTTGAATTTGTAGACACTGTCTGTTTAGTTTACGCAAAGGAAAGGTTTACGAAACTTTATGAAATGTTGTATATATGGTATATCTTTGTACGTTACATACATTTTGTAGGCCATATACGTATAGACACATTACACATTATATGTAGTACTTATTTCAATTTTATAAGCGCATAATATCCAATGAAGTTACTGTTTTAAACAGACATTTCATTGTATAGTTCATTATCATTTTAACTGGAACAAAAATCAATCTTGATATCATTTCCACATCAGAAACACTTCAAGTGTACATAATACCATTGATTTTTATAATGTATGACACATAAGAGCTGACTTTTATGCAGTTACATCATCATTTTACTCAGACGCAATTAAAATATTTGTACTATTTTCCTTTTTTATTTCTAAGTGCTACTTACTTTTAATTGACTACTTTAATTTCTCACATTAATTAAATATCAAAATTAATAATGAATTATGAAGCGTTTATTATTCTATTGTTAAGGACCACAATGGAAATAAGAGTTTATTTTAACTCTTTTTTGTGTTATCCTTAACATATAATGTTTATTGACATGGCTATATTAATTCATACATGTTTGTTTATTGTTTGATTGTATGTTTTAATTATAAGTCGCCATGTAAATTGTACATTTTATGTTGAAATAAATCTATCTATCTATGTGCATAATGCTTTCTTTGAAGTATTCTTGAATATGTTTTGATCAAATGTAAGTTTGCGTTTTTTACATAGTGTCATATATTTCAAGGTAAACTAAGTGAAATGTTTGTATTTCAAGCATATCTAAATATTCAATTAAAGAACAATTTTAAGCCATCAAATTATATTTTTCCATTGACTTAAAGATTAACGAATTTGTCATGCATTTTTGAGGGTCTACAGACTAAATTCTGGCAAATTTTTCTTCTTTTACAATAAAATGTTCATATTTTGGTGCATTGAAAATCAAGTTGTTTAAAAAGTTATCATTGTAGAAAAGCTGCTGGTCATTTGTCCAATTTGTGCATTTATTTTCTGTCAAGTATACCCACTTCGCACTGAAGGTGATTACTTGTAGAAATCCGAATACTATTTCAAATATAAGACATTCTAATGTATTAAAATTCATTTTTTATTACACTTACTAGTAGTAACTAAATTATTATTAACTTGACTATACTTCAAAGGAGTACAAGAAATTATACTAAATTTTATATTGGGACGTTTTTTCTATGTTAATTTTCTCTGCTAACAGTACATTAAATATTTAGCTTCAAATATAAAATAGTGTTGTTTTGTTGTAATGTTTAGCACTATGAAATTTTACTTAATAATGACATCCGGCAATTACCTTTCAGGTATGTTGATTTATCTATTTTTGTTTTTGTTTTGATACTGATCATATATATGTATTCGTTGATTTTCATGTGTTTCTGATTCTGGAACCAATATCCAAATTATTTATATATTTACATCTACTAGTTTTTTCTGTCTAAAATTAAGAAAAATTGGTATTTTTGTCTTGCAATACAGTTACTGCTTCAAAAAAAATTGCTTTAAATTGCATGGAACTCGATGGTTTCTATCAAAGGGAATAGATAAACAAAGGACGGTGCATCAATTTATATTTCGAGTTGCTATTTTGCAGCGAAAGCACTTGAAAGAGACAGCACATGTAATAGTTTATAAATATATATATCATAATCACTTGTATTCAATTTCATTTCTTTGCCAGCTGAATTGCAACATACCGGAATGCAACTATTTTAAGGTAAATCAAATACATGCTAATGTACAAAATTATTATCAAATTGTAGTTTTTGATTTTTTAACTCACACGTAGTGATAAGCTGAGTTTTTTGATCGCCCTTCGTCCGTTGTCTGTCATCGTAATCCGTCCACAATTTCTTGTGAACACGAAAGACACCACATTTTGCAATCGATTTTAATCAAACTTTAACACGACTTGTATTGACATAATTGTCTCGGTTCTTTTTGAAAACTGGCCAAATTCCATCACGGGTTCTAGATTTAATTTGCTATTTTGCTTTTGTAGCCATATAGAGACTTCATTTACTTTTTGATTTCATACAAACTTGCAAAATATCTTTAACAACAATAGATCTTGAATCCCATGATGAATCCGTCAGATCCAACCACAGGTTCTCGAGTTATGTCCCTTGATTGACCCCTAAAAGAGCAAAAATTTGTTACTTTTTACCATGTGAACACGAAAGAATAGAAGTGACATTTTACATTCGATTTTTACCACACTTACACACAATAA